>NC_061115.1:90584954-90659794 GCF_002878395.1 Capsicum annuum
GACCATCATGACTAGCATCAACACTAACTTGAAAGTTTTCAATCACAATATTCTCATATTCAAGTAGTGAGCTAATCTTAGGGGCACATGGTTCATTATACATATCAAGAGAACTAACAAGGGAATAAACATGCACACCTACATTAAGAAATTCCAAAACCACTTAATAGGGAATCATATGACAATAATTTAAACTCAAGGGAACGTAGGGAATCGCATCACTACCTCGGCTCGGACAAAGACAGTCCACTCTTTTGAAGCCTTTGTCCAAGGGTTTCTTGAGGCTATTTTCATGTGAAACCCCTTGTTGATTCTTATATGATAATTCATGAACTTGAAACTGCAAATAAGAAGAATCAAGGCTAGGTAAAATGCTAGCCTTTGGGTTAGTGAGTAACAAGGGTCCTTTAGGGACAAGATGAAGAATCAAGCATTTTTTCCCTTTTCTACTTCACTACACATGGTTTCCCTTTCCCTTTCCTTCTTTTCTTCACATTTTTAATGTACATCAACATCAAGCTTCTCTCCATCTCGAGGCTTAGCCTCATTCTCTTTGGATTCTAACTTGTGGAGAAGAGTCATTGGATTTTGTGAAGTGTAGGATCTTTGGACTTTAGGTGTTTGGACTTGTGAAGAGTAAAGCCTTTGTTCAATATAGTTTGGAACTTGGAACTTTGGATTTTGAGGTAGCATTTGAGTACCAAGTCCCTTTTGTTGGACATGTTTCAATTGTTGGTGTAATGGTCTTTGGACCGTTCGGGTTTGAGGGCTTTGGACTTGATAGCTTGGGTTTTATGGAGGCTTTGGTGTACAAAGTATATCAATTCCCGCTTTCATCCTAATCGCATCACCCTTCATTGATCTCATATAACCTCTCATATCTCCCACATCTATTCTTATTTTTGCCAAATCATGAGATAAGGCATCAAACCTAGCCAACAAAACTCCTATAGCATTATTTCCAAAAGGTTGGGATGAAAAACCCTCGAGATACATGGCCAAATATACCTAATAAGAAGAAAAAAAGAACAGAAAAGGAAAACCTACAAAACGAGCAAACAAGTTAGTTCAAAAACCTTACCACACTAACACTCAAATCTCATCTCACAATTGGTCTCATAAGTGTTGAAGTCTTGGAAATACATGGAAAGTGAATTGAGTGGTGAATAAGCCTTGGTTTGGATTGATTTTTATTTGATAAGACTAAAATAAAATGATGCACGGACTTGAAAAATTGAAGACATGAAAAAAACAAACTCTAGACTAATTACCAACCTAGTAGGTATTTACTAGTTTGCTAATTAGTGATAGACTTAATGCAAAAGAAACTAGAATCAAAATTACAAACTAAGAAAATCTACTTAGGAACTCAATTTGGCCGATTGGCTAGTGATGATGCGGCACTCAAAGATTGGACACTGAGCTTCAAAAATTTTCTCTCCCAAAATGTAACTCTCGGCCTAACACTCCTTTGGAGAAGAAGGATGAATATTTGAGGGGGGGAATAACAAGTTTTGGAGCCCTTTTAATCCTCCAATTGAAATTTAAAAACAATGCCCCCCCCCCTTGTACTTGGATTGTACTTGAATTATTCCTTTTGTCTCCTCTTTCTTTTGGATGAATATGAATTATTCCAAGGAATATTCCTTTACCAACACCAAGTACACTCTCTTTCTTATACTTTTTTGGATCAAACATACTCTTTGAATATTCTTCCTTAGCAAGACTTGATGAACATGAAAGAATAAGATGAATATTTAAGAGTTGACCAAAGTTTGACTCCTAACCAAATGAACCCTAATTTCAGATTTTATTGCAGATCTAGGTTCCTTAGGCCAAGGTGAACTAAAATATCTAAAATTAAGCAAAAACCCACGTCCAAAATCCAAAAAACCACACAGATCTATGCTCAAAAGCTTCAAAACACCATACCCATGGACGTTCTTAGCTCAAGCTCAACGAAATCTGGTTCCAAGTGTAGATCTAGACTCCCTAGGTGTTAGAGAAGAAGAATCTAACACAAGAAACTTCCAAAACAAAGTAAAATCATGTAGATCTAAGTTTTTAGGTTCGGATCTACAACACAACACAAGACAACACACAATTTTTTTTTTTTTGAGATTTTCAGATGTTTTGACTTTTTTTGTGAGATTTTATTAATAAGGACACTAAAACTAAGATTTAGGGATGTAGGAACAACCCTAGCCAATGATTTGATACCAAATGATTTCCTAAAGGAAGGCTAAAACCGAAAATGGACACTCAAAGAATAAAATCAGCAAACACACAAAAGGAAAAAACAACACACTTAGAAGAAAAGAGATGAGGAAGAGATGCATAAAGTAAAGATAGTATAGAGACCCTCACTTCCACCAATGAATGGCACTAGAAGGTGTATCAAACCTTCAAACACACATCACCAATGTAATATCAAACCTCACTCTTAGGTGAACCAAAGGGAATTTACACTCCCTTAATTACACCTTTCTTGCCAATTTGTCAACACAAGTGAAATCCATCACTTAGCATTAACCCTAATTTCAGATTCTACACTAAACTAAGACTAAGAACTACACTCTAAAGAGTATTCTTTCAATATTCATCAAAGCTAATAAAAATACAAGATAGAATGTCTATTTATACTATTACATAATAATGACTAAATTGCCCTTAATGAGGCTTAGGAAGAGGCTCCCTTAGAGTGTGGTCTTTTGAAGTGTAAAGACCACTATGCCCTTAATGAATAGGCGCTTATGTGATGTGGAGATTCATCCCTTTCTCTTTAATTTTCTCAAGGATTTGAAAAGGCTCCCAAAGGGTCTTCAAGCACTTGAAAAATCCAAACTTGAATCTTCTACAAAATCTTAAAATCCTTGAGTTCTTTAGGCTTGTATCACTCTTGGGTGTATTTTTCATTCTACTTATATATTTTGTATATCTTCTGTATCTTTGGAGCTTAGTTAGAAGTTGATAACTGAGTGCCATTTTTTTTGTACTCATACTATACTTTTGCTACCTGTAGTTCATAATATAGATTATCACTTTTGATTATGCATCGTTCAGAGCAGCCACGATATAGAGACTTAGAGTAAACTCCTAACATTCAGAGTATTACTTATCTCTCTCTTTGTATTAGACTATTTTCTATATATAATGGAGAGATAAGTTGTATCGGTATATTTATTTGTACTTTACTTTGAAATCTTATTATTGTAGAAGCTCTTGAACTGATACCACCAGTTTTTAGGATTTTATTATGTATTTGATTCTCTTATCTCATCAATTTTGCATTTTTATCTATATATAATTGGGTAGTCTATTACTAGCTATTTCAGACTATGAGTTGGCTTGTCTACTGGTGAGTTATAGTAGGCTCCATCATGACCTAAAAATTGGGTCGTGACAAATTGGTATCAGAGCCTAGGTTTCATCAGTGTGTTAGTACAACAGCTAAGTTTTAGTAGAGTCCTCCAGATCAGTGCGGAGACATCTACAACCTAACTTTTGGAGGCTAAAATGATATTCTAGGAAATTTGCATCTTGATTCCTTATCATGTATCCACATTCATATAAACCTCAAACATATTCTTTGACTCTATTCTATCCCCAAAGGACGATGCAACATTGTTGACAAATAGGAATGAGACTTAAACACATACTTTTAGAGTTTTAGCATAACATCAGATTAGAGAGTTAGATATGGATATTGAAGATCTTTAGTAGAAGCCAAAAAGGATTTGGGTTAGCTTAGGCTCCAGTTGAGCTTGTGACTACTTCATCCTTTGAGGTTCAGCATTGGTAGTTTAAGTCATGTTATAGATCCCTCTCATCCATAGATATTATTTGATTTATTGAGTAGCCCTCAGACTAGAGGTGGGTCTAATGGTGTTCATCAGGGTTATCTACCAGTTTTTAGTATGAGGTTGGATCTCTCGTGTGGTCTAGGAATATTCCTATGCCATATCATTTTAAGCCAGACTTTGGTTCATAGATATGTTAAAGGGTTAGTCTTGTCACTCTATTTAGCATCGAAATACTTCATATCAACTGAATCTTCCTTCTCTCGGTGTTAATTATGAGAAGACCATAGAGAGTGCATTTTTTGGGACTTATGGAAATGGTGGCAAGAGGCATGCCATTAATTTAGTGTTATTAGTATTTTATTTGAGAGTGAGGATTCTTCTAATAGAGTTATACTTTACCTATAGTCCATCAGCTCTAGGAAGATAGTATTCCATTCTATGAGTAGTTCTCAGAGTAGTGGTAATGATCATTATAGGCAGAGTTACCATCAAACTTGTAGAGTGTGGTATGGTTCTTTGGACCATGGCGACCATTCTGGATTATAAGGGGCAGTATCTCAAAGTATTCCAAGATCTTAGTTTAGTTGCCATGATAAAACATTAGTTCTAAGAAAGCCCCAGGTATGAGATAGATGATCAGCTAGAGTTAGTATATTTTCCCTCGCCAGCCTAGAGTTCCTGAGAAAGTCTATGATTGTGAAAGGATGGACATAATTTTAGAGATTTTTTTCAGCCTTAGTTGTCCAACCATTTGAGCTCAGTTTGTGTCCCCACCATGTTGATGCTTTAGGAATTGCTATTGTTATAGAGAGATCAACTACTAGTCTAGAGAGTGTCTTTGACATAGGAGTTCCAGTTATTCACTCATTCAGATTAGCCTTGTGATACTGTGGCATCTCCAGTTAGAGATAGTATGTGTGGCACCTTAGTTAATGATTCAATCAGTTGATTCGAGTTGGATCCATTCAGATTTATTTTCCCTATGCCTGACAGGCATGTGATTATGTATCTCACCATAAAGGGTATGCTTTTATTTCTTGCCTTTATCTCTTATTAAATATATTAGGGTTTTCTTCATACCCATTGGTAATTATATGCCTTGATGAATTAATATTTATTATTATGTGCTTTGTTATGGATTCATGATTATGTTACTACTCCGTGATTTATTTCTTTTAGTAGTGTATGAAGTAGATCTATATTGATGTTGTTCCCCTATGGGTGTGGTTTGGATTGAGTCCCATTTATCTTGGCACATTAATCCTATTGTGGCCCTTGAGTGGTACATGATATTAATGTTTATTTTGTTACCGCTTGTTCAGTATATTGATTTTGATATTGTTGTTGAAATTTCTATGAATGCATGAGGTTACTGATATTACTTGATATTATCACTTGATGTTGTTACTTGATGTAATTGATTCTTGTTGGGTAGATGTATAGACTAGTGTTATCTAGTTAGACTCTCATTTTGTGCGCTATTATTTGGTGGCTTGGGTAAATATAGCCCGATTTGATGATTTCTTTCTCCTAATCATGTTGAGGTTGATTATTTTCCCTCTTGGTTAGCTGTGTTAGATTTATTTGGGATATATTATGATATCAAAGGCAGGTTGACCTTTTTTGTCTTTGTTATCATTCTAGGGTCGGCGATTTAGTTGTATCATCTACTTTTGAGTTTGGGATTCTTAGACTTACCTTCTGGGTTATGAAGTTTTTTTCCTTGGCTATTCTTTTATATATAGACCATTTGTGAGATTGACTAATTTGAGGCCCATACTTCATTTGTGGCTATTTTTATTTGTTAACAGTTTTGATATAGATGTTGAGATATCATGGATTCATCTCCTAGATTTGTGGGGTTCATTCCTTTGTGATGGTTTACCTTTATTACTAGTACGGATATTGGATACTCATTTTTTTATTGTGATATGGTTTTGTCTAGTGGAGTTGGAAGGTTAGAGGCAGGTGGTTTTTCCTATAATCTCTCCATGGGTTGGCAAGTTGGAAATTCCTTATCTTAATTTGTTGATTTCCTGATGGTTATTTTTGACTTTGACCTCGATTTCGAGATTGGTATTTTTTTCTTTGATGATGAGATTGTGGGGTAGATTTGGGAAATCCCTATTTCACCATTTGTTTGTCCTAGTGAGGTTTGGTGGAGTGTTTCTCCTTGATAGTACATACCTCTGGCTATTCTTTGCTGAGATGGAGTGTTAGATTGATTAGTTATCAGCTTAAGTTGTATTTTTTGAGTTTTAGAGCTTTTTCCATTTCTAGTGTGGTTTTTAGCCTTGGAAATTTTTTTAAGTATGTCTGGATAGTTCATACCCTCCAGCGAATATAGAGTGGGTTATTTACGTTTCTAGCCATTGATTCATCTTTTTTGAATAATTTCTATTTTGCGACCATATTTTGTTCCCTCTAGTTAATATAGAGTTGGTTGCTTGTGTTTTCAGTCAGTGGTTACACATGTGTGATTTTAATCTTCAAATATGTCTTAACTATGGCTTGGTACGATTTATCTCAAATATGATAGATTTGGATCATTAATGCCGTCCATTATTAGGTGTGGATATTTGAGATCGAGCGATTCAACCCTGGTATTGAGATTTTAGCTTGATGTTATTGACCTTGCGTGCAACTTTTGTTTTAGACTTGCCTTCGTTCAGATTTCATTTATAGGTTTTTTGAGCCTATTTCGTGATTACCTATTTGGTCTTCTCGGCGTCGGTTGGATTATAGTTGATAAGAGTTCAAATGATAGCTTATAAGCCCCGTATTTGTAATTTTATTTTGACCTCGAGTTTTATTTTACTCTGGGTATTTTGGATGATTTACTCAATGGGAGTAATATACTCGAGTTGGATTCAGTAGGACTTCATTCTCGGTGATGAGACATCCTGGAGTGAAACATTCATTAAGGATTAGTTGCACCTTGGATTTTGAGATCTCAGTTTGATTTTTATTCAAACTGGTTACAAATTTTGTATGGATTGCATTCCTTGGTTATCTCTATTGTTTACCCAGACAGCGTCCTATGAGCTAGTTCTCTTGTTTTTCGTGTGGACTTTCAGTAGATCAACTTTAGTTCTTTGAGTTCTCTATGATGAGACTGTATGGGCGAGACTCAAGTGTTTTTCCTCCTGGCTTTGAGTATATAGTATGTTCAATATGGTAAATAGAGCGTATATTTGGATTTGGATTTGGTGGCATAACTCATGACATGAGTTGGCTTTGGCTCAGATGATCCTTTGTTGATTTATATAGATATAGAGATAGTGTCATCATGATGTAATTTAGATGTATGTATATCAACCTTCTTGGTTCAGTTTGAGGCGGTTAGCGGTTAAGTCTAGTTTTTGCCATTTGGAAGTCGAATGAAAGTGCTAGAAGAAAAGGGATACCTATGGCAGAATCCCTCAGAAGTGTTTTCTCACCACCAAGATTATCTGGGAAGTCATGCTTGGAGCATGCGGGCTGAGTACCTCATCCCTTTAAGCCTTTGAGATTCATTCTATTCGTTGACTTTTGGCGACAAAAGTACTTTTAGTAGTGGATATTGTAATGACCCTTCAAGTCATTTTCTATATTTATGCTTATTTCCGCCATTTGAACTTCTCCATTGCTACCACAAGTAATTTATGACTCACTGGGACCAAAGATTTGGTCACCGGGTACTTCATTTGGTTTTTCAAACCAATTCACTGTTTAGAAGTCTCACTGGTTCCAAATGGCCATTGACGAAACAAATTTAGTAAAACAACCTCGGATTTAAAATCTGACTTCTCTATTGCATTTGGAACATTGATTTTAGGCTTGGAAGACCATTACTTTAGGTCCTAAGGCTTCCAACTTATTTTGGACTATTGAGTAGATTTTATTAAAAATGAAACTATAGGTGTGGGCCCCACTTTTTTTTGAAATGATCTTGGATGAATGTTTTGATGATTCTAATGGATTTGAAATATGGTTTAAACATAAATTTTAGTATAGATCATGTTATTTGGATTTCGAATGAGTTTTGAGGGTCAAAAATAGGTTTTTAACTTTCCAATCACGGGGATACCTTGCCTCTTCGCTGAGGTAGCTTTCTTGTGGGAGATCTTTCATACATATGCTTTTGATGGCATTGGTAACTTTATCTCTTGTAATTTCATGCGGCTGCTGATATTCTTTTACAGCTCATCAGACTTCATCCCAGTGGGGATGATTGTCGGTGTAGTTCCACTTTCTCCATTCCTTTGGCCATATTTCTTTTTAAATGTATCTATTCTTCTAGAAAATGAAGCATTTTGCCTCATAGTATTCATCTTCCAAGGAGTGTATTGGCATTAGAAATTTCTAGAGGAGTGAAATTTTTGGCTGAGCTTGGACTTTGTTATGGGTTGAACCACAATATGAATCTTTTTTGAGATAGTTGGATTCAATCAAAATACCTAAAGGTATCACACTTGAACTCTATAAGAATGCATGCTGGTAGCACAAATACCATAATAGCCATCGGAGTTCTTTATGGAAGTCATCGGATAGTAATATAAACACATAATAGAAAGTATATCCTGGGAGTTCTCCAAACGGATTTAGGATATATTTTCTATACCTTTGGAATACTTGAAGCATGTAGAAAGTTTGTCTTTCTAGGAGGATAATTCTGAGAGATAATATTTTTTGTGTTGATCATGAGAATCTAATTGGCCAATTTCTTTTTGTCTCCTCCGGTGCTAGATATTTGGTAGAGATCATCAACATAGATGTCACCTGATTCTTTATATACATAAAAGGATAAGAGGGATTCCTCCATTGATTCCTTTTCTAGTGAAAATACATAAGCAATTTCTTTAATGAGGTGGACGGAGTCTTTCAGCCTTTTTGCTTAAGGATAGTTTCTTGCACAATAACCAGGTTTTCTGTTCATGGAGCAGTTATTTTCTTTCTTCTTGTAGTCTACTAGGCTTCTCCTTTTGAAGTACCTGGTTCGTCGGACCTCTTTGATCTTGCTGTCGGGAGGTCTCGGTAGTTTGAACCTACAGAACAACAACTTTCTTTGGGAAACCACTTGACCATCTGGGTAGGGGCAGTCTGACTATATGACAAAATTGTCCTATTTAAAGAACGATCAAAAGTTGGGTTGCGTTTGATGATCTGCCTCAGTATAGTTCTCTTCTTGCCTAGGCTATTTATGGCTTACAGGATGGCCTGCCTGTTGTAGCTCGCATCTCGGCATAAGACTTATTTCAGGATTCTGACATTAGATGTAAAATTTTGATATGAGAGATCAGTACCGTTATCATACATCCCCCAATCGTTCATAAACATTTGTAAAGTATGATTAATGCATCATAATTCATGGAAAATCAATTAAATGAGTAATCATATCAAAATCTTCAATTGTGCCAAAACCAAACTTCAAAACCATGAATTTATGTAACGACCCGAGACTACCCTCTAGTCATCATACGGTACTTAGAACAACAAGTGATCCCAAGCTAACCTATGAACTAGCATACTGTTAAACAACTGAATTATAACATAATAAATAGTTGTTCTGCTGAGTGAAAACATAATCATACTCAAATCAAAAATAGATACAATACTGATAAAGCTTTCCAATCTGATAAATCTTAAGGATGAAACTGAAATTACATGATTGACTCTGATTGATATCTATGAATCCTCTACTATAATGACTATAGATGGTTGGGACATGCCTCCAACTATCACTAATCAATACACGTGGAAAATAAATAAATTGTACATGAACTAAAACTGTCTGGAGTTCCCAAAGTAGGAGAACTCATCACCTGTTGGCCAGAATCTGTAACTGTTTGATCACAATGCATAGGCTATAACTGATACCTACATTATGAGATAATATAGCACATAGACATATATGTGGATCAGTACTTCTAGAATGTACTGAGTATGCAGGGGTGAATGCAATAAGTAAAACTAATTTCATACGTAATCGTAAAACATGCATGCTAAGTATAAGTAGACTCACCAATAGGATGGAATAAACTGAAACTAAAATATCTTAAAGCATGAGTGACAAACATTCTCCAATAAAATGGTGAATCTCTACATTTAGTTTCTGTAAACTTACTTTAATGATATAAGTATAACTGAAGCTGGAATATAATAAGACATGGATACTGTATGAATACTAGGTCTGAAACTACATGATGAAGACTGACATAAACTAAGGATCTAAATGTACAAATACACTAAGCACGAATGAATAAACATACTAACTTATCTCATTAACTGAATCTCTGATAGCTAAATATTGGGCATGTAAGACTGAACTGTACTTAGTCAGAATAACTGGACTGAAACTGTAGAGTATTATGCATATGAGGAAGGGACTGACTAAGTAACATGAGATAACTGAGCATGCATTTGTGAAAACTGTAATATCTGAGAATGCAAGACCAGGCATATAATATGATTCTGAAATAGTTAGTAATCTGAAGTACTAAAATACTGATAATTAAATAACTGATAACTGGACGTTATGGTCAAGCAACCCTGAAATTGAACTGAGTTACTGATCTAATTATTGGACTGAGACTGTGATAGAGACTGTAACTAAGATGATAACTAAGACTATAACTGAGATTGTAACTAGGATTGTAACTAGGACTATAATTGAGACTGTAACCGAGACTGATCTCATACTAGAACTGAATACTGAGTTTTGATAACTGAGTAATTGATAGTTGCGATTACTGATAACTGAGTTACTAATAACTAGGTGACTATTTCTGACAATCCTAATTCTATAGAACTGAATTAAGTTCAATACTGAGACTAAAGCTGAAACTAAAACTGTGGGAGTGTTCATCTAACCGACATGCCCTAATCTAACCTAATCGGGGTCCAACTGTAACCCCAGTTGGAAGGATGTCAGTACCATGCCACGGGTACTAACACTGGCTGTGTGGATCAACTATACTGATATAATGTGTTGTCTTGAAGGACTAAGGGTGTCAAGCCTAAATTGATGGGTGACCCCTGGGAGGTAGTTGTAATACCCCACACTTTTCCTAGCTTAAATTCATTTCTAGAATGTGAAGAAATAGCTTCCAAAATGAAAAATATTTATTTCATATGGAATTTTCCAGATTTAGACCTCCTGTTGTATGGGAAATTGAATAAGTTTTCCATCAATACCAAATTCTCCCAATTCCGATACTCGGTTGAGGAGTTAGAGCATTTTAAAGTTAACAGTGTGCCACCAGGGCACTTGGCGCATTGCGGAGCTGGGTAAAATGATTATTTTCAAATTCCAATGGACCTCCGTGATAGGCACATGTCACGGAGAAGCCCAAATTCTTAATTGTTCCATTCCAGTAGACCGACACGATATTGGCACATCGCGGAGAGGGCAAATTTCCCAGTTGTCGATTTCCAGTAACCCAACACAATATTGGCGGGTTGCGCCAATGGCCAAAATAGCATTCCAAAGGGGCACCGCGATGGTGACGCATTGCGAAGTCAACCCAGTTCCCAATTGACCTATTTCCAGTGAGCCACCGCGATTATGGCGCGTCGCGGTGGCCACCAAAATCGGAAAAATGTTACATTTTTCAGTTCCAGTTAAAAGTTTAAAAAGGGTATTTTGGTCAATTATCAAGGCTCCAAATCCGTCCAAAACATAAGATTATTCATATTCAAAGCACTTTGTGCTCATTATTCATCATTCTCTTCAAAAGCAAAACCCAAGAGCTCTAAAACCTCTTCTCCAAGAAATCAAAATCCTCCATTGATTCTCCAAGAAAGCTTAAGATTGAGGATTCCCAAAGAAAGATAATCAAGAAGACATCTCCAAGAACTCAATTAGGAATCAATAATTCAAGTTTCTTTATCTAATCATCTATCATGTTATGTGGGATTTATGAACAAGGATCTTCTTTCATCTTTGTGCCCAAAACCAAGCTTTTTAATTTCAAATCATATAATTTTGGATGTTTATACATGGATTTTAAATTAGGGGTCATATCCATTTTTGCTCTTTGCAAGATTCTGAGATTTCAAGTATTTTGAAAGTTGATTTGCATGCGTATTTTCACATTTTCATGCCTATTACAGTAATTTACAGATTTTGAGATGAATTATCATTATTTTCAATATTAAGAATGATTTTTATGATGTTTTGACATGATATTGAAGCATGGGTTACTACCCTAAGAATGAATGTTATTATTTCAAGAAAGGTAATACTTTCAGCATCCTATATCATATTATTTACAAATATTTAGTAAAGTTTTGATCGTTCAATCATCAGATTAGCTATGGAATCCTTTTTTCAAATAATATCAAATTATAAAATTTAGATCATCTTTATTTATAGATTTTATTAGATGAATGCATAATTGGTTTTAGATAAACCCTTTTGCTAGTTTTAAAGTAGATTTTTAACAAAATAAGCGTAGAAAATAAAAATGTAGTAGTATTTAGCACCGAGCAAGAAGTGTGGGATTAGCGTGCCCTATCTTTCACAGAATTATGTAGCCAACGTAGGTACTGATTATCAGATTATTCTCATTTCTATATGGATGCCATTTTTATCTTGTGATCAAACACATGGATAGTAGGTTATACTCCATGGCAAGAGTATGACACCTCTCCCCAATGTGAGGTTTCTTCCTTAGGAGGATAAGACATTGGACTCCTTATAGCTCACATGGTTTATGTCGGTTAAGAGAACCTTCCTTAAGATAAAGTTTTTTCTCTACAGTTTAATAGTAGAGATTTTTAGAAAACTAAGTGTAAAGGCTCACAGTTTACTCAAATTATGCTTAAAGAAAGATAACAGTTACAAAATTTAGCTTTTAGATTTTAGATTTTAGAAGTGAGCTATTTCTACACTTAGACAGTATTATTTGCAAACAAAAAATATGTATAGCTTTCAGAACTACATGTTATGACTCAGTAGATTTATAAAGTATGATTGATTTATTATTCATGATCATAGTATTTTAGATATTCCAGCTTATATCAGTCATTTACATTTAGCATGCATTGTTTTATAAATTATGGTGATAAGATAATGTTTTACTTATGTATTTCACCCCCATAAACTCAATACATCCTTAAAGTACTGATCACATATATGTTTATGTGCTACATTATCTTGTAATGTAGGTTCAGGTGCTTAGTATTAGTAGCGTGAGTAGTCTGAGCATCTCCATCTACATCCAACAGTTGGTGAGTCCTCATAGTTAGGGGACTTGTTCACTCAGATTTTGCATCTTATCAATTTACATGATTTACTATTCTTTTTAGATAGTTCAAGTTAGTTGGGGGTTTGTCCCAGTTACTCTCTAGATGTTAGAAGTAGAGGCTTGTCAGACTACTAGTTGTGATTCAGCTTATTCAGTATTGATGTTTCATACATTATATTCACATTATTCTTAGTTATTTCAGAAAGTTTCCATATTCAGTATGACTTTCATGTCTATATTTCCTTGATTATGAGATTTATATCTAGTAGAAGGCAAATAGGGTTAGCTTAAGGCTACTCGTACTCTTAAGCACCGTGTGATATCTTGGGATCAGATTTTAGGGTGTCACAAACTTGGTAGCCTAATGTTTTTAAGAGTCCTAGATAGTCAAATAGGCCGTGTTATGTAGAGTCTTGATCATGGGTGTGAAGTACGCCACATTTATGAGAAAGAGGCTACGAAACATTCTTAGGAAATCATTTTTTTCTTTTATGATCTATCATGCTTATTGTATCTCTATCTGCTTTTAACTTGTACTCTTAGAGAAAGAGGCTACGAAACATTCTTAGGAAATCATCTTTTTCTTTTATGGTCTATCATGCTTATTGTATCTCTATCTGCTTTTAACTTGTACTCTTATGTGGTTGTTAAATATGTCTCCTCATCGAGATAACACCCATAGAAATGATAACCAATCTTCCCAGCCTGGAGATCCTTTGAATGAAAATGTATCATATGAGGAGTTTAGGTTTTTCTTTCAGGCATTAGCCCAAGCTGTGACTGCCAATATTTAGGGCAATCATCAGAATGAGGCTGCAGTCCCACTCCAGAAGAATGGGGATTTAGCAGTAGCTAGAATTAGAGACTTCATGAGAATAAATCTGCTAGAGTTGTTTGGGTCAAAGAAAGGTGAGGACCCACAACTTTATTTAGATTAAGTAAAGAATACCACCCAAATTAGGCATGTTTCTGAGAAAGAGAGCATAGAGTTAGCATCTTATAGATTGAAGGATGTAGTGTATCATTGGGTAGTGATGTAGAAGAATGGTAGAGGTAAGAGTGTTATTCCTATGAGTTGGCAGGTGTTTTAGGATGCTTTTCTAGATAGGTTCTTCCCATGTGAGATGATGTAAGATAATATAGAAAAATTTATGAAGTTGAGACAGGGCTTGATGATAGTGAAGGAGTACTACCTTAAATTCAATCTGTTGTCTAATTATGCCCCTGTACGATAGCTGATCCTAGGGCTTGTATGAGTAAGTTTGTTACTGGAGTATCCAGCTTGGTAGTCAAGGAGTGTAGGACTTCCATGCTCATTAGAGACATAGACCTTGCAAGATTGATAATGCATGCTAAGCAAATTGAGGCAGAGAACTTGAAGGGGAGAGATAAAAATAATAAGAAGGCTAGAATAGGACAGTTTGAGTATGGTCAAAATAGGTCTCAAGGAGGAAATCGTTCATAGTTTTAGAATAGTTCATCTATGCCAGCACCATCTTCAACTAGTGCTTCTATTCTCAAAGTAAATAAGAGCATTGGGGTAAGTCTTCTATGTCCAGATCCTAGAATAGTGTGAGTGGTAGGCCCAGTTATCCTCCATGTGCAAGATGTGGTAAAAGTCATCCTGATGATTGCTTGGCTGGCCAGAAGGGTTGCTTTGGTTATGGTAAGTTGGGTCATGGTATTAGAGATTGTCCGCATACTAAGCAGGGAAATAGCGATATCCGTCCCCATACTTAGGCTACTAGTGCACTAGCTATTCTAGGTTGCCCATCTCTTCTCTAGGGTGCATCATCCAGTACCAGTGGCTGTCAATGCCAGAATTGATTCTATGCTTTACCATCCCATCAGGAGCAAGAGGATTCACCATATATTATTATCGGTATGCTTCGTATCTTTTATTTTGATGTTTATATGTTGTTAGTCCCTAGGTCGAGTTTCTTTTATGTGACCCCATTAGTTGCAGTAAATTTTGAGATAAGTTCTGAAAAGATCTCCAAGCCTTTCTTGGTGTCTACCTCAGTGGGTGAGTCAGTTGTTGCTAAACAGATCTATAAAAAGTGTCTTATCATTGTCCTTCATAAATTCATGTTAGCACACCTAGTAGAGTTAGATATGGTTGACTTTGATCTTATTCTTGGTATGGATTGGCTCCATTCTTGTTATGCCTCTATAAATTGTCGCACCCGAGTGGTAATGTTTCAGTTTCCAGTTGAGCCAATTTTTGAGTGGTCAGGTAATTCAGTGTCTCCCAAAAGTCATTATATATCTTATCTTAGAGCCCAAAAGTTGCTATCCAAAGGGTGCATCTATCATTTTGTTCAAGTTAAAGACATTAAGTCGTAGACTCCAATAGATCAGTTAGTCAGTGTAGTTAATGAGTTTCCAGATATCTTTCCCGATGATTTGCCAGGGGTACCTCCTGATAGGGAAATAGAATTTGGTAATGACCTTTTTCTAAATACTCAGCCTATTTCTATACCTCTGTATCATATGGCTCTTGCTGAACTTAAAGAGTTGAAGGAGCAACTCAAAGATCTTTTAGATAAAGGCTTTATAAGGCCTAGAGTTTCTCCATGGGGCACTCCCTTCCTATTCGTGCAAAAGAAAGATGGTTCTTTGCATATGTTCATTGACTATCGTCAGTTGAATAAAGTTATAGTAAAAAACAAATACCCTCTTCCTAAAATTGATGACTTATTTGATCAACTCCAAGGTGCCAGTTATTTCTCAAAGATAGACCTGCGAACCAACTATCATCTGCTTAAAGTAAGGGAATGTGATATTCCAAAGACAGCTTTCAGGACCCATTATGGTCATTTTGAGTTTCTAGTCATGTCCTTCAGACTAACAAATGCCCCAGCAACTTTCATGGACTTGATGAACAGAGTGTTCAAACAGTATTTAGATATATTTTTCATAGTCTTTATCGATGATATTCTTGTCTACTCTCGTACTGAGGATGATCATGCAGACCATCTTAGAATTGTGTTACAAACCCTTAAAGACCACCAGTTGTTCGCCAAGTTTAGCAAGTGTGATATTTGGCTAAGGTCAGTATCTTTTCTTGGTCATATCATTTCTAGTGAAGGTATTAGAGTTGATCCCCAAAAAACAGAAGCCATAGGGAATTGGCCTAGACCTATTTCCCTATCAGAAATTAGGAGTTTCTTAGGTCTAGCTGGTTATTATAGACGTTTTGTTGAGGGTTTCTCCTTTATTGCATCTCTTATGTCTAGATTAACCTAAAAGAAAATTAAGTTTCAATAGTTAAATTCCTATTAGAAGAGTTTTTAGGAGTTGAAAACTTGACTCACTTCAGCCCCAGTTCTAGCATTACCTGATGATACAAATGGTTTTGTGATTTATTGTGATTCCTCCAAAGTTGGTTTGGGTTGTGTTTTGATGCAGAGAGGTAAGGTCATAGCCTATGCCTCTAGACAACTTAAGCCTCATGAAAAGAATTACCCAACCCATAATCTGGAGTTATCTGTTGTTGTGTTTGCTTTTAAAATCTGGAGACATCATTTTTTTGGAGTGCATGTTGATGTGTTCACAGATCATAAAAGCTTACAGTATGTGTTTCCCCAGAGGGATTTAAATCTTCCTCAAAGAAGATAGTTAGAATTGTTGAAAGATTATGATATAAATATGTTGTATCATTCGGGCAAGGCTAATGTAGTGGCAGATTCCCTTAGTAGATTGTCTATGGGCAGTGTTGCTCATGTGGAGAAAGAAAAGAAAGAGTTTGTTTGAGAGGTTCATCGATTTGCTAGATTGGGTGTTAGGTTGGTTGACTCACTTGAAGGGAATTTTTTTGTTTAAAGTTGTTCCGAATCTTCCCTAGTTTCGGATGGGAAGGAGAAGCAAGATAAGGATCCTAATTTGGTCAAACTGATGGAGTCAGTTAAAGACCAAAAGGTAGAGGTTTTCTCCTAAGGGGGAGATGGTGTGTTGAGATACCAGAGTAGATTGTATGTGCCTTGTCTTGATGATTTGAGGCAACAAATTATGGCGGAAGCACATGGTACGCGTTATTCTATCCATCCTGGAGCCACCAAAATATACTGCAACTTGCGGGAAATTTATTAGTGGAGTGGTATGAAAAGAGATATAGCAGAGTTTGTAGCCAAGTATACAACTTGTCAACAGGTTAAGGTAGAGCACCAAATACTTGGTGGTATGCTACAAGTGTTTGGTATCCCTACTTGGAAGTGGGAAGAGGTGAATATGGATTTTGTGACTGGTTTATCCCATTCACATCGTCAGCATAACTCGATTTGGGTTATTGTAGACAGATTGACTAAGTCAGTGCATTTCTTGCCAGTTCACATGTCTTACACGGCTGAAGATTATGCTAAGCTGTACATCAGAGAGTTAGTCAGACTGCATGGAGTTTCGTTATCCATCATTTCAGATAGGGGTACTCAGTTTACCTCTCAGTTTTGGAGAGCCTTTCAGAAGAGACTTGGTACCCAAGTTCATCTTAGTTCAGCTTTTCATCCGTATATAGATGGTCAAGTAGAGAGGACCATTCAGACTTTGGAGGGTATGTTGAGGGTATGTGTTCTTAATTTCAAAGGTGGTTGGGATGTTTATTTTCCATTGATTGAGTTCGCTTATAATAACACTTATCATGCTAGTATTCAGATGGCTCCATTTGAGGCTCTTTATGGGTAGAGATATAGATTGCTAGTTAGTTGGTTTGAAGTGGGTGAGGCCGCTTTTATTGGGCCAGACATGGTGTTTGAAGCCATGGAGAAACTGCAGTTGATTAGAGAGGGATTGAAAGCAGCCTAGAGCCATCAAAAATCTTATACCAACGTGAGCAGAAGAGATATTGAGTTTGAGGTTGATGATCTAGTGTATTTGAAAGTTTCTCCCATGAAAGGGGTGAAGAGGTTTTGCAAAAGGGGAAACTTAGTCCCCGTTATGTAGGTCCCTTCCGTATTTTGAGTTGTGTTGGGAAGGTGGTGTATGCTTGAGCTACCCGCAGATTTATCCCCAGTTCATTCAGTATTCCATGTGTCCTTGTTAAAGAAGTGCATGGGCGAGTCAACTGTTATACTTCCTCTAGAAAGTATTGATATTCAGAATACCCTTTCTTTTGAAGAAGTCTCAGTAGAGATTCTTGATCATTAGATTCCTAGACTAAGGAACAAAGAAGTTCCCTTGGTCAAAGTTCTATGGCAAAATCAGTCTGTTGATGGTGCGACTTGGGAAGCAGAAGCAGACATGCGCATCAAGTATCCTCATCTCTTCTCCACGAACTCAGATTTAGCCGAAGGTAACAGTTTTTCCTTCATTCAGTTCTTTTCCAGTTTAAGATTCAACTATATATAGTTATCTTCATGAGAATTCATGCACTCTCAAATTAGTTCAGTAGCCCATTTTAATTGAGATTCAGTTATTCGACTTATTTTAGTTGAGCATGATAGTTTAAAGCCTCACATTTTTCCATATTTTTCAGCTTATCTAGCCACACTCGAGGACGAATGTTCCCAAAGGGGAGATATTGTATTACCCCGCACTTTTCCTAGCTTAAATTCGTTCCTAGAATGTTAAGAAATAGCTTCCAAAATGAAGAATATTTATTTCATGCGGAATTTTCCAAATTTATACATCCATTGTGTGAAAAATTGAATAAGCTTTCGTTCGATACCAAATTCTCCCAATTTCGATACTCGGTTGAGGAGTTAGCGTATTTTTAAGTTGACAATGTGCCACCTGGGAACTTGGCGCATCGTGGAGTTGGGTAAAATATTGATTTTTAAATTCCAGTAGCCCTTCGTGATAGCCATGCATCGCGGAGAAGCCAAAATTCCTAATTGTCCCATTCTAGTAGACCGACCTGATATTGGCGCATCATGGAGAGGGCTAATTTCCCAGTTGTTGATTTCCAATAACCCAACGTGATGTTGGCGCATCGCGCCAGTGGCCAAAATAGAATTCCAAAGGGGTACCGCGATGATGGCGCATCGTAGAGTCAGCCCAGTTCTCAATTGTCCTGTTTCTAGTAAGCCACCGTAAATGTGGCATGTCATGGTGGCCACCCAAATCAAAAAACTATTACGTTTTCTAGTTCCAATTAGAAGTTTAAAAAGGGTATTTTGGTCAATTCCCAATGCCCCAAATCCGTCCAAAACACAATATTATTCATATTTAAAGCACTTTGTGCTCATTATTCATCATTCTCTTCAAACGCAAAACCCTAGACCTCTAAAATCTCTTCTCCAAGAAATCAAAATCGTCCATTGATTCTAGAAGAAAACTTAAGATTGAGGATTCCCAAGGCAAGATAATCAAGAATCCATCTCCAAGAACTCAATTAGGAATCAATAATTCAAGTTTCTTCATCTAATCATCTATCAAGGTATGTGGGATTTATGAACAAGGATCTTCTTTCATCGTTGTGCCCAAAACCAAGCCTTTTAATTTCAAATCATATGATTTTGGATGTTTATACTTGGATTTTAAATTAGGGTTCATACCCATTATTGCTCTTTGCAGGATTCTGTTATTTCAAGTATTTTGGAAGTTGAATTGCATGTCTATTTTCATATTTCCATGCCTATTGCAGTCATTTACAGATTTTGAGATGAATTATCATTATTTTCAATATCAAGCATGATTTTTATTATATTCTGACACGATATTGAAGCATAGGTTATGACCCTAAGATTGAATGTTATTATTTCAAGAAAGATGATTATTTAAGCATCCTATTATCAGATTATTTACAAATCTTCAGTAAAGCTTTAATCTTTTGATCATCGAATAAGCTATGGAATTCATTTTTTAGATTATTACAGATAAAGTTAGATCAGCTTATTTACAGATTTTATCAAATGAATGCATAATTGGTTTTAGGTAAACCCTTATACTAGTTTTAAAGTAGATTTCCAATAGAATGAGCATAGCAAATAAAAAGGAAGTAGTATTTAGAACCGAGAAGAAAGTGTGGGATTAGCGTGCCCTATCTTCCACAGAACTATATAGCCAACGTAGGTAAAAATTATCAGATTATTCCCATTTCTATATGGATAACAATTTTAGCTTGTGTTTGATCACATGGAAAGTAGGTTATACTCACTGGCAAGAGTATGACACCTCTCCCCAATGTGAGGTTTCTTCCTTAAGAGGATGAGATGCTGGACTCCATGTAGCTCGCATTGTTTATGTCGATTAAGAGAACCTTCCTTAAGATAAAGTGTATTGGTATAAAAACACCATAGCGTAAATGCGTCAGCACGATTGAATGTACTGGTAAGCAAGTAAGGTAGGCTGAATGCAAAGGGTTCATATGCATGAACAATACTAACTGACTGTATAACATGAACGTGAGAATACATGCATGGATAAGTAACTGAAACTGATTACATAGTAATACTGACTACTGAGTCTGAATACTCATAACATGAGGTACTAATAATTGAGTGAGTGTATCTAACAGTTTAAATTTTAATGAAACTAGCTGAGTTCCATACTATATTGAGTGACTGTATCTGACAGACCTGGGTTCTGTAGAACTATTTGAGTTCTATTACTGAGACTGGGTCTGAAACTGTAAGTGTGGGAAGTAGTTATCTAACCAACATGCCCCAATTAAAGCAATATAGATGAGTTGGGGTCGAATATGTAACCCCAATTGGAAGGGTGTCAATACTGCACCACTAGTAAAGACAAGCTGTGAGTGACCCTCATCTGAAAGTATCCTCAAAAGAGAATGGCGGGACCCTCATCTGACAGTGTTAATCCACCTTATCAACCCTTATCTGCCAGTGTTGATTTCTCACACCCACAACTGACAGTGTATGCCCTCATCCTTGGATTCACTCGGTACTAATTCCTTCTACCATCTAAATAGACACTAAAACATAATTAACTAAACTGAACTGGATTGGGTTCAGTGAGTTCCATTGACTGACGGAATACTACTGAGATTACTGAGTTACTGAGATTTCTAAGATTACTAGGATTTTTGAGTTTTCCTAAGTCATGAGTCTGACTGAATTCTACTGAGCATGGCTTGACTGGGAGTATCTTGAAAACTAACATTGGATCTCAGCACATACCTAAATTGTCGGGTATAAATACCCCCAGGACTCGATAGAAAGAAACTGTGAAGACACAACACTTCTTGACCATAGGGCTAAAGTCAACAATTCATAATACCATAAGTTGGGGATTTCATGAAGCACATGGTTATCATAATCTTATACATGAATGGGAAAGCATATAAACATGGCATAATTTCATCAACTAGTCTCATGAGCATCACATAAAACATTTATAATGCACAACAATATCATAGAAGTCATTGTGATCATAAGGGTAAAACATGCACTTATCATTTGGGTCATCATTGAGCTATGATGCATAATTTCTAGTCCCTTAGGCACTTTATCAAACACCTTGCATGCACAACTTAAGGCATAGGAATAATCATCAAATTATCACTTCAAAACTCCATGAATAGACTAAACTTATAGCTATCAAGACACACATTAACATAGTTTCATGAACAACACATAAAGATTCTAGCTTGGGAATCATATCATCATAATCTCATGAACATAATCAACCCACACCAAAATATTCACAATACAAGATTTAAAACTTGATTATTGAATTTCATAGATGGATGGAATCCATGAATGAACACTATACATACCTTGGATGGAAGATTCTTGAAAATTAATGGTAGAATCTCTTGAATTTGAAGCTCCTATGAAAATCCTAAACTTGTTCTTGAGATTATTTGAGAGAAACAATAATATTTTGGTGAAATAAGGGTTGAATATCGTGTTTTGGGACTTATATAGGAGTGGAAAATTGACCCTTTTGCCCTAAAAAACACGAATATTTAATGAGTGAAAACTGGACATCAACGCGATACCCGATGCATCGCGCCATGATCGTGCCAAGCCTCAGTAGTTTTACTGGCAGTCCCTGCAACAATGTTAACCAACACTATAGGCGATGTGGCGCGTTAAGATCGAATTGGTCCACAAATTTGGAATACCAAACGCGGTCTAAACGAGGTCCAAAAAATCTAAAACTTGTTCGAGAACACATATTGACCTCTCTGATCATGAATTAACAAAAATACAGATCATTAAAGGACATTAAGGTAGCGAAATGAGATTGCCAACTTTCGAAGGCCATAAACAAACTAAGTCTGGGAACTGAGCTAGAGTTTTCTACGTATGGGACCCCCTTGACAACTTAAAAGACTGATTTAAGCTTAGAAATTTTGTGGGGTCTCACAATATGTCTCACTTGAGAACATTCATCCTTGAGTGAGACTGACTGAGATCGGGAAAATACTAACTGAAATATATATAGGACATGAATATCTTAAACATGATTTCATGACTGACATGACTGATAAACTATATATATTATACTGAACATGCATATCTGATACATGCATAACTGATTCATAAATATATGAATAAGATTTCTAATAAGCTAAGTTTCTCATAATGAGGATGCATATCTGATGCAGGAATACAGGACTGACATAATGCATGAACATATGACTGAATATGCAATGGTATTTGATACCAAGTTTATAATTAAATTCTGAGCATAAGACTGAATACCAAGTTCGTAATGAAACTGAACATGATAACTGAGCAAGCTTAAGGAAAACTATTACCTTGGGCTGAGTCTGAGTTAGTGAAAAAACAAGTGAGGATACTTGGTCTGAATATCTGTTTCTGTTTCCCAAGTAGCTCTCTAAATAGACTGATTCCGCCAAAGAACTTTGACTAGAGGGACCTCTTGTTCCTCAGTCTGTGAGTCGATAGTCAAGGATTTTAACTGGAATATCTTCAAAAGAGAGGTTGTTCTGAATGTATATGCCCTCTATAGGCACTACAACTGTTGGGTCACCTATGCACTTTCATAAGTAAAGAGACATGGAACACTGGATGAACTGTGGTAAGATCTGAAGGCAATTCGAGCTCATAAGCTACTTTTCCAAAGTGATTGAGAATCGTGAAGGGACCGACACATCGAGGACTGAGCTTTCCCTTCTTGCTGAATCTCTTCACTCCCTTCATGGGAGAGATCTTTAAATAAACATGATCACCAATCTTGAACTCAAGATCCTTTCTGAATATGAATGAACGAAAATATGAGAACATGACTGAGTCTATAAGGTTTGTCATGGACTGAGCATCGTAAGATGAACTAAGCCATTGAGTTCATGGCTTACGATCAAGATTAAAGCTAGAGGGTCAACCTATGGGTACCCACTACTCCGAACTAGATTTATTATGTGAAGAGGAAAATAGAGTGTCTAGGTCATGGAAGTTCGGGAGTTATAGTGTATCTCCCCCTTGGGACACTATGTCCCTCTAAGAATGCTAACTTGATTAAGATGTTGAGGAAAACTAAGACGATGCTCAAGGCACCTACGAACTGAATCATGACTGTATATCTGGGATCTGAGACTGAGACATGAAAGATGGACTGAGCTACATACGCAACTACATGATTGGTCCATCTTAGAATGATCATATTCATGAGACTTTAGATAGTGTGACTAGATGGACAGAATGAGAAAATATATGAACATGTATGTCTGACTACTAGAATAAGGTACTGCATGTTCAGACTGATTCCTACTGACTAACTTATCTGATCTGCTGACTGATCGATGGCTGAGTACTGGGCATATAAGACTGAACGGTACTTAGTTTGGATAGCTAGACTTAAAATGTAGACTATTATGCATAGATGGTAAGGACGATTAGGTAACATAAGGTAATTAAGCATAAATGGGTGAAAGTTGTATTATCTTAAGGATACAAGACCAAGTGTATAACATGATTCAAAAATTTTCTGTAATCTGAGGTACTGAAATACTACTAACTAAATAACTGTTAGCCATATGCTATGGTTGGGTAATCCTGAAAGTGAACTGAGTTTCTGATCAGATTGGACTATAATTGGGGTTGAGATTGTAGCTATGATGGTAATTGAGACTGTAACAACAACTAAGACTATAACTGGGACTGAATGCTAGTTTTTTATAACTGAAGATTAGACTGGTACTAAAATATTGAATTCTGATGGCTAAGTAACTGATAACTGAAAGCCATGGTCCCGTAGGACTATCTGAGTCCTTTACTGAATATAGATTACTGAATTAACATGGTAACTAATGCTTAGGGATAGAACATCAATACCACAAATTCACCGAGGGATCTTAATTAAGGGTATTCATGACATAAATGTGAGTTCGACTGATAACAAGGAGTGGAGCATGTGTCATGTGAGCTGGGCATACTGTAAAGCATGACATGAGTGTATGAGTCATGATCTCATGACCTGAGTCTAAAGTTTCTATACTAATGGGACATGATTCATAACACTGAGTGAACAGAAATTCCTTATCCTAGGAATTAGGAGCGTATATGTGTTTTCACTAATATGAATGAATATGAGCGATGGTCATAGAGCTAACATGTAGGACATGAATAGATATTATCATAACTGATGGGTTTTGATATTTTGAGATGGTCTGCAGGATCACGCTCACTATGGGAATAGATAAGAATGTCATTTATCAATACTCTAACGAATATATCCAAGTACTGCTTGAACAATAGGTTCATCAAGTCCATGAAGGTTGCGGGTGTGTGGGTAACACCAAAGGACATGACTAAGAATTTGAAATGGTCATACTAAGTTCTGAAATCCATCTTCAGAATGTCACATTCTCTAAGTCTGAGCTGCTGATTTCCTGATCTGAGGTCTATCTTAGAGAAATAGTTGGCACCCTGAAGTTAATCCAACAAGTCATCGACTTCGGGAAGTGGATACTTGTTATTGACTGTGACCTTGTTGGGCTGACTGACTCCAAAATCAACTTCTATATAAGGAGTAACAAAAGACAAAGAGGCTCCTGGATCTAGCAAACCATAAACATGCAAGTGAAAGATCGGTAACGTACCAGTGACCACATCAGGAGAATTTTCCTGATCCCGTCAGGACTGAAGATCATATAGTCTATTTGGGCATTGCCCACTAGTAGCACTGGAGGTGGCACCCTACTGATTTGGGCAAATAAACTAAGCTGATGAATGGTTATGCTGGATTTGTAGACCAGCTTTAGGAAAGTATCAAACTCTGTAACCTAACTCACCACACCTGTAACACACATCACTACCGGCTCTACATATACCCTTACGATATTTGCCACAAGTTTGACAAAGGGGATAGGTTTGGGCACTGCGAACACCCCCCTTAGGTTAAGGACCTGGCACCCTATCTCTGAATTTAGGGACCGGAGCACTAGTTGAGAGAGGAACTGGAAGTGAAGACTTTGGGTGGAACTAATGTAACAACCCGTATTCAAGTACATATATTGGCGTATTCAAGTACGTGTATTGGTCTTATTTATATGGAATTAATTTTATTTTATTTTATTTATACCAGAATTTGCCCGTCGATGGTTCCATACGAAGGTTATTGAATAAGATTTCCAACGATATAAAGATTTCCAAAAACAGATAGGTTTTGGATATAATCGAGCACGTTCGAAACTATAAAACGGTGGCCGGGATATTGGGAATAGTAAATGTGCAGGAAAATTTCCTGCACACAAACTACTGAGGTCAGCCATTTTTTTGGGTCAACTTTGAACGATCATAACTCCCTTAATATAATGAAATTGGAGAGCTTCCACCTATGAAAATAAAGATCTTTGAGTCTTCTTTCCAATGCAATTGGTTTCATCCAAATCCAACATCTGAGTAATGAGCTATACTCGTTTTACTTCATCCTCTCAAAACAGATTTTTAGGGTCAACTTCAAATGATCATAACTCCTTGTACAGGACGAACTGGGTGGCCTAATTTATATTAAATGAAAGCCCTTTGAATTATATTTCAAACGATACCAATTTCACCCAAATCCGATATCGGAGCAAAGAGTTATGGTCGATTTACTTTAGCCTATCAAAACAGTCCACCATGGACAGATTCGAATTTACTTAAATTTTAAGGGCAATATGGTCATTTTCCATCACCTCATGGACGAAAATTGGTCATTATATACATATACTTAGCCTCATATCCATCATTTATCATCCAAATTATTGAAGAATAAGAAACCCTAGTCTAATTTCAACTCCAATTATCTTGTGATTCAATCATAGAAAATCCAAATTTATTCCGTAGTTGTGTTCACCATCTCGAGGGCTTCGAGAAGCACCCCTTATTTGTGCCAACAGGACTTCAAAATCAAAAGGGCCATTTTATGGTAAGGATGTAAATTATGTTGGTGTTATTTATATGGATATGTATATATATATATATATATATATATATATATATATATATATATATATATATATATGCATGTGAGCATAAGAAGTATGTTATTTGATTGTTGTTGAAAGATGATTGGAAATGATGTTGGATTATTCTTGTGCATAGTTGGATTATGTTGAATTGTGAAGGGATTTGGTGTGATGATGTGGTATTGAAATGATGATTATATATATATATACACATAAACCGATTGTTCAAGTTGGTTTTTGGAATGCTTTGCAAATATTGGTTGTATGGAATTATGGAAGAGAATTGTGGTGTTGGGTTGCTAATACTAGATGCCAAACATTTCATTGTAGATAAGTGATTTGTAAAGGTGGGAAGTTGTGTTGAATTGGTATCCGAATCTACAACGAGGTATGTAAAGCATACTCTAACGATGTTCTTTGGCATGAAAACACCAATGTTCCATCAAGTAAGATTCCGAGGTTGTCCAAAAACATGTATTGTTCTACATTACCAACGAAGTTGTTTCCATTCTATAAAGTGTCAAAATGTTTCATTGATATACCGAAAGGCTCCTATTTCATTGTTGTGATATTGATGATTCCGAAACACATTGTTGATGTACCAATGAGTCTTTATTACATCGTTATTGTATAGAAAGTCTATTACTTGGTTCCTATTGATGTATCATTATTCCAAAGGTACTATATTGGCATGAACACTAACATAATAATCTCAAAAGATTTTGAACTAAGTTATTGGAAAGATCTCTTATGTGTGTTACTTGATATACGTGTGGGTGGTAGCTCGGGGGCTTAAGCCTAGCATGGGCCGATCCCGATATTTGATATGATTACAGTTGATATGTACTGGGGGCAGCCTAATGGTCACAGTACGGTATAGTATTGATTATTGTTAGGTGGTTGAAGGTTCGGGAGGAGGAGGTAATGGCGAATGATAATTGTAAAGAATGAAATGAACGAATGTATACCGTTCCACAAATGTGTTTGAATTCAAGAACCCAATTCAGATTAATGATAAGATAATGTACATGATCCTAAAAGTGTTTATGAAGTGTGGTTCACTTCTATTATGATTTATTCACTTGCGTCTGATTTTCTTGATCCCCCATACCACATATGATTATTTACAGCTTTACATACTCAGTACATATTTTGTACTAACGTCCCTCACGGGGGACCTGCATTTCATGCTGCAGGCATAGGTTCTTCAGCTCATTCACAGCATAGATAGGAGCCAGGTCATACAGCTATTGTTGGTGAGCTACAGTTTGCTTCGGAGCTTTCCGAGTCGGTCCCTTATGTTTTGTTATTGTACAGGAGTCATGTGTGGGCGGGGGTTTGTCCCGACCCTAGTTATGTCATGTGTATCCTAGAGGCTTTGTAGACATAAGGAAGGGTAAAGTCATGGAAGTTTATATAGTGATGTTATATTTGTATATGTGGTGGCCCCGACGGCCAAGTATTATATATATATATATATATATATTTGTGCGTGTTGTGCTGATACAGGTAATTAGACCCTTCTATATGCAACGAAGTGCTATCCAAATTTTTGGTGACATGTAAGTGAAAGTACAGGTATTTGAACGGGTTCTCCTGGGCCTTCTCGGCTTCGGGTGCCAGTCCGGCCCGATGGGATTTTGGGGCGTGACAACTAATAACAGTTACCACCCTCTGACTTAGGATGAGCAAAATTAAGATTACTTGTTTTCGCTCTCTTATTTTCTCTCTTTATTTCTTTCTTTCTATGCTTTCCCACCTTAATCTACTGGAAATGAATCATATGCTACGCTGGGACAACAGTCTGTTGATTGCTCTAAGCTAATACTGAATAAGATAAAGTAAGAGAGTCGATTCTGAATTCACCATGAAAGACATGCTCGTCCAGGGAATCTTTCTGAATGGGCGGAGGTGCCGATTGATTCTCAATTTTCCTTTTGTTAGTCCTTTTGAGAGATATGTTCTGTAATGAAAGGGAGAACGAATTAGGCTGGGAGTTAAATTTTAGCTCATGCTCACTGGCACTACATGAATACTGAAAGAGGGGAAACTGTTCCTAAAACATCTCATAGCCTCCTATCTATAAGTGTGGTGCACAATACACCCATGCACAAGACTCTACTAGATGCGGATTTTCAGACTTCCTAGGACACTGTTGAACCTTAGGCTCTGATACCAAGTTGTAACGCCCTAAGTCTGGTACCCGAAATACTACACGGTGCCCATGACCCCGAAGGACCATAAGCTAACCCATGACTGATATCTGTAACTGAGTACTGCATGATATACTATATAAATATAGAATATAAGTTGTAAGGCTGCAAGGTTCAAAACTATAACATGTCTGATAAAATAATATCTGCACGAGGTATAGAAATACCCAAAACTAAAATAAACAGTATGAACATACTATCGTATGAAAGCCTCTAAACTGTTTGAAAACAGTAATGTTGATGGGACATGTCCCCAACTAACTCTGAACTACTAAAAAAACTAAGTACTGAAGGAATCAAATAATCAAATAATAACATCCTCGAATAATGAGGACTCACTGCTGACTCTGACTGCTGAAATTGGAATGCTACAAATGCTCTGGAGCTCATGCTTCTGAACCTATGGTATAAAAACACTATATGCAAATGCATTAGTATGATTAAATGTACTCGTATGCAAGTGCAGTAGGCTGAATGCAAAGGGTTCATATGCATGAATAATACTAATTAACTATATAACATGAATATGAGAATACATGCATGGATAAGTAACTGAAACGGAATACGTGGTAATACTAAGTCTAAATATTGATAACATGAGCTACTGATAACTGAGTGACTATATCCAATAGTCTAGATTCTGATGAAACTAGCTGAGTTCCATACTATACTGAGTGACTGTATCTGATAGTCCTGGGTTTTGTAGACTATCTGAGTTCTATTACTAATACTAGGTCTGAAACTGTAACTGTGGGAAGTAGTTATCTAACCGGCATACCCCAATTAAAGCAATATAGCTGAGTTGGATTCCAATATGTAACCCCAATTAGAGGGGTGTCAATACCGTGCCACTGGTAAAGATAAGCAATAAGTGACCCTCATCTGGCAGTGTCCCTAAAAAAGAATGGTAGGACCCTCATCTGACAGTGCTAATCCACCTCATCAACCCTCATCTGTCAGTGTTGATGTCTCAACCTATGCTGGCAACATAGTTCTAGAATGCAAGGATTGCTTCTAAGGATCACACCCTCAACTGACAATGTGTTCCCTCATCCTTGGGTTCACTCGGTGCTAATTCCTACTCCCATATAAATAGACACTAAAACATAATTAACTGAACTGAACTGGATTAGGTTTAGTAAGTTCTGTTGACTGATGGAATACTACTGAGATTACTGAGTTACTAAGATTTCTAAGATTACTAGGATTTTTGAGTTTTCCTGAGTCATAAGTCCGACTGAATTCTACTGAGCATGGCTTGATTGAGAGTATCTTGAAAACTAACACTGGATCTCAGCACATACCTAAATTGTCAGGTACAAGTACCCCCAGGACTCGATAGAATGAAACTGAGAAGACATAAAACTTCTTGACCATAGGACTAAAGTCAACAAATCATAATACCATAAGTTGGGGATTTCATAAAGCACATGGTTATCATAATCTTATACATGAATGGGAAAGCATATAAACATGTCATAATTTCATCAACTAGTCTCATGACCATCCCATAAAACATTTATAATGCACAACAATATTATAAAAGTCATTGTGATCATAAGGGTAAAGCATGCACTTATCATTTGGGTCACCATTGAGCTATGATGCATAATTTCTAGTCCCTTAGGCATTTTATCAAACACCTTGCATGTACAACTTAAGGCATAGGCATAATCATCAAATTATCACTTCAAAACTCCATGAATTGGCTAAACTTATAGATTTCAAGCCACACATTAACATAGTTTCATGAACAATACATAAAGATTCTAGCTTGGAAATCACATCATTATAATCTCATGAACATAATCAACCCATAGTAAAATATTTACAATACAAGATTTAAAACTTGATTCTTGAACTTTATAGATGGAAGGAATTCATGAATGAACACTATGCATACCTTGGATATAAGATTCTTTAAAATTAACAGTAGAATATCTTGAATTTGAAGCTCCTATGAAAACCCTAGACTTGTTCTTGAGTGTATTTGAGAGAAACAACAGTATTTTGCTGAAATAGGGGCTTAATATCATGTTTTTAGAATTATATAGGGGTGGGAAATTGACCTTTTTTCCCTTAAAAACACAGACATTTAATGACTGAAAACTGAACATCGACGTGATACCCGACGTATCGCGCCATGATCGCACCAAGCCTCAGAAGTTTTGCTAGCAGTCCCTGCAATAATGTTAACCAATGCGATAGGTGACTCGGCATGCCAAGATAGCATTGGTCCACTATTTTGGGACACCAAACACGATCTAAACGAGGTCCAAAAAATCCAAAACTTGTTTGAGAACACCTATTGATCTCTCTGATTATGAATAAACAAAAATACGGACCATTAAAGGATATTAAGGTGGAAAAATGAGATTGCCAACTTTCAAAGGCTAAAAACAAACTAAGTTTGGGAACTAAGCTAGAATTTTCTAAGTTTGGGACCCCCTTGACAAGCTTAAAGGACTGATTTAAGCTTAGAAATTTTACGGGGTCTAACAGTTCGTTGTAGAAGCTTGTTAGACTACTAGTTGTGATTCAGCTTATTTAGTATTGATGTTTCATACATTATATTCAGATTATTCTTAGTTATTTCAGACAGTTTCCGCATTCAGTATGACTTTTATGTCTATATTACCTTGATTATGAGATTTATATATAGTAGAAGGCAGTAACGGTTATCTTTAGGCTACTCATAGTCTTGGGCACCGTATGACATTTTCGGATCAGATTTTAGAGCATTACAGTAGTCAATCCTGAACTGACAAGTGACTCCTCAAATCCTACACTGGCTACGTAGTGCTGGAGTACAGGGACTGCTACTAATGACTCTGCCTATCTGACAGGGAAACCACCGTCCCTACACTCGCTCAGTGCTAAATTCTACTCCCAATTGAATGACACTGGAAAGCTAGATGGTCCATGCACTAATAATTGATAATTCATAACTAATAAGCTCAAGTCATGGTATTCTAAAAATAACAGTGCATACAGATTCTGAGGTAATTATTAATGTATAACTGATGTTGGGACTGAAATTGACTGTACTAGGCTTGATTAAACTGTTACTGATCATGTTGACTGATAAAACTTGACTGAGTTAACTAATATAACGCCCCAAATTCTGAACCCCGAATGCTACATGGTACTTATCATCCCGAAGGACCACAAGCTAACTCATGACTGATATCTATAATTGAGAACTGAATAATATACTATAAAATTGTAGAAAACTGGCGGAAACTTGCCATAAGGTTCAATATTTAAATAAAACTAAATAAAGTATAATAACACCAAAACTAAAACAACTATTTGAAAATACTCTAGTCTGAAAAAACCTCTAAATTGTCTAAATAAGGAGTTGATGGGACAATCCCTCAACTAACTCTATCTACTGAAATGCTAAATCTAATGCAATAATAAAATAAGGAATATCCTTGAATGAAGAGGAATCACTGCTAAGTTTACTGTTGTTGGATGAATCTGAATTGCTAAGGGTGCTTTGGATTTGGTGCTTCTAAACTTATGATATAAGACACCATAGCACAAGAGAAAAGTATGTGTCAGTACATGAGAATGTACTGGTACGCTAGATGAGGTAAGGCTGAATGTAAGGGTTTACAAGCATAAACAATCCTGACTAAGTATCATGAGACTACTGAATATGGATACATGCATGAGTGCATAAAATATAACTGAAATCATAGTAACACTGAATACTAAGATCCTAATGTTGATTTATGAATGTCTGAGTCTACTAAATAACTAAATAACTAAATAACTAAATCTACTGAATAACTAAATCTACTGATGTTAATATCTGAGTACTGATTAACTATATCTGAGATCAGTCCTATCTAATGGGTGATCTCTGAATCTATTGGTACTGATACTGATTGACTGTATTTGAGATCAGTCCTATCTAATGGGTGATCTCTGAATCTATTAATACTAATATTGCTTGGTTAAATTTGAGATCAATCGTATTTAGCAGGTGATCTCTAAATCCATTGATGATGCTAGTGATTGACTGTTTCTAATAGTCCTGAATATGTACTACTGTGCTAAGTCTTTTTACTGAGATCGATTCTAAAACTGATACTATGGGAGGTAGTGATCTAACCGACATGCCCAAAATCTGAACTAGTGGTGTCCAACCTATAACCTCAGCTGGAAGGGTGTCAGTACCATGCCATGGGTAAAGACAACTGTTATGGGGTCAATCCTAATCTAGCGGGTGTCCTCTGAGATCAGTCTTGTACTAGCGGGTGATCCCTGAGTATGCCTGTCCTATCTAACTGGTGACATCTCATAACCTACACTGGCTACGTAGTTTTAGAACTTAGGGATTGCTTCTAGATATCTCAGTCCTATCTAACGGGTGAGCCCCTATCCCTAGGTTTGTTCGGTGCTGAATCTTACTCCTAATTGAAAGACTCTAAACTGATTCTTAGACTATACTAGACTGAGCTGAATCTATTACTGATCATACTGATTAATAGAGCTAAGTTGAGTTCACTGAGTTCCATTGACTGACGAAATACTACTGAGTTCTGAATTGACTACTGAACTGAAGCTGGAATGCTACTGATACTGAGATTACTGAGATTTCCTAAGTTCTATAACTGTCTGAGTTCTATTGAGTTCTGTAACTGAATGAGAGTACTGTTGAATATGGCATAACTGAGGTTATCATGAAACTGACACTGGCTCTAGAAAATCAGCTAAGTGGTCGAGTATTAAATACCCCCAGGACTCGATAACATAAATAATACAAGACAAGACAACTTATACATAACATGGCAATAGGCTATCATTTACAATACAATCAATGAAGTATCTCTTCAAGCACTTGGAGGTCTTAGACACATAATTGTATAGGGAGGCATGTTATTGTCTTATAATTCATTCAATAAGGAATACACATGAATAGGAATGCATGTAACATATCATAATTCATTTACTAAGGCTTTTCAACAAACACTTAGCATGCATAAACTTATACATAATTGGGGTTTCTTGTCAACATGCTATAATGACCCTATTTCCTTCACACAAGCAATTTATCAAACATATGGGGAGCATACGTTTGTCATACAACATTCGATACACCTAATTAACATGATTACATCAATTAACACGCATCTTGTAGGGTTTCTTATGAATATCATGAAATTCACCTCATACTAGGACCAAAGTTTGGAACTTTGTAACCAAAACATGAATTAAAACTCAACATCATAAACTTCAGTCTCAATTCACATAAATCATTAAACCTCATAAATAACATTCTTTATAATTTAAAAAGGGATTCTTGAACTTCTTAAGTGGAAGAAACCCAAGAATCAACATCTAACATACCTGGAAATCTAGATTCTTAAAGTTCTTGAAGACTCTTGAAGGGATTCTTGATATTGCTTTTGAAACTTGAGGGATAGGGTTTTCTATATTTGAGAGGGAGTGATTTATTTCTTGAGAGATATGAGTAAACAATGACATAATAGGTCTTTTAGGGATTTAATGTCATGTATAGGCTGATTTGAGGTTTTAAGAATTTACCAAATAGCCCCTAAATTAAATAATAGAATCTGAAAATCCCGATTTCTCATGCTAGTGTGACGCGGTAAAATCATGCCAGCTCACTGGGAACTGGACGACTGAGAAATTGGTTGGTGGCATGATGTGGTGGAAATCGCGTTGACACCTTGGTTGCAAACTGAAAAGGCACTACGACGCGGTGGAATCGCGTTGGTGGACTAAAAATTGACAACTCTAAAATTGAGCCTTGGCGCAACATGCCATGATCGCATAGGCTCACTGGATTTTGATGACTGCTATTTTGTCTGGCTCCACGATGCGCTAAAGTACCAGGTAGTACACTGTCTTACTAAAATGGCTCTAACTCTTCGCTCGAGTGTCGGATTTGGGCGAATTTGGTATCGATGGAAAGCTTATTCAATTTTTCACATGATAAAAATTCAAAATCTTGAAAACACTATAGGTAATAAAAAGGTATTCATCTATGAAGCAAGATCTTTGATGTTCTAGAGATGAATCAAAGCTAGATAGAAATACGGGGTATTATAACTGAGTTTTGCATCTAATTAAGTACTACTAATCGTGACATTACTAAGACTATTTTGTACTATTGTAGCTCTAGGTAAACAGCTAGATTTTTGGGTATTGAATAACCCCAGGACTCAATAGCATGGAAAGTAAAGAAAAGCATGATCTTGAAAAGCATAGCCATAGTCAATTGTTCATAATTCATTCACTGAGACATTTTATCAAACATTTGGAGGTTATAGACTTGTACATGAATAAGAACACATGGTAACGTGTCATGATTACCCTATCAATTCACATGGGCATTCTATCAAGCACGTGGAGATTATTATTTTCATACGGGGCAATTCGCCAAACACATGGGATCATGATCTTGGACGTGGGAATATCTTAAACATGGGAGCATAGCATGATTACATAACTAAAATTATGAATTAGAGAATCCATGTGTAATTCAGTTGAAATAGGACATGGATATTTCATCAAAACCTATAAAATTCATGACTTGAACATAAGACTGTCTTAATCATGAGGGAATAATAGAATTACATGGAAAAATTCAGAACTTGGGGATTCCTCTTGAAATTGACTTAACATGATATGGGAATTTAATCAAAAATATGGAAGGCATGAGTTTAAAACATGAGAATGTTGCTAAACATCATGAATTTAGGATCTATCATGGAATTTACTTGAATAAAGCATGGGAAATTCAAATTAATAGCATGAGAAATTTAAAATCTTTCATGGAATCATACATGGGCTGAATTGAATTGAAAATATCATGAAAACATGAAATTCAATCTTTCTTGAATATACAAAATACTATAGTAATGGAAAATTCATTATTTAATTAAAAGAAAAGAGTTTTTGGGATCCATGGGTGAAAGAGGACCCATGGATGAACTCCCACATACCTTAAAGCTTTAATCTCAAAGAAGAAATACAATCTTGAAAGAATTCTTGAATTACTAAACTTGAGTTCTTGCTTTTTTTTGAAGAAAGTTTGATGAAGTTCTTGGTGTTCTTGAGGAGGCTAGAATTTTTTTTGAGAGAATAGATGAATAATTGAGTTTATTTTGCTTTTGGGGGCTGAAATAAAGTGTTATGGGCGGATTTGGGTGAGGAAAAATGACCAAAGTGCCCCTAGAACCATTAAAAACTGAATTAGCGTGTGAAATAGTTACGTAACGCGCATGCCAACACGTCGCGTCGATATCGTGTTGACTTACTTCCTTACACGGAAAATACCATAACTTTTCGCTCGGGTATTGGATTTTGGCAAAATTGGCATTGTTGAAAAGCTAGTTCAATTATTTACAATTTGGTGGGTCTTGAGATGCAAAATTCTATGTATATAAAATATTATACACGTTTAAAGTAGACCCTTGTAGGATCGAATGCCAAACTTTGGACAAATCAAGGCTCTAAGCTCAACTTTGTTCTAAGTGATTCTTATGGACATTTTTTACCTCAAAAGCAAATCAAACATGAGGATAAAGATCATAAAACTTATATTCACATGGAAATCATTTAGATCATAGCTTGTACGCGTAGGAACGACGGTCCAAAGACTATCACGAAAATGCAGGGTATGACAATTTATAATCAATTTCATGCCAATAATACAGTACAAGTATAGGGACAATGATACGCATAAGCTCCGTGCTCTAACCTATCGAATGACTAGATCCCTATTCCCTCCATTTAACCTGAACTCCCGACCTATGTGGTACAACTCTTCCACTATTGTATTTCCCAAATCATCAACCTCATCCAACCTACCAGTTTACCTCTACAACTCCCGCGTTGCTATTTTTGAGCTTATCATACTCCCTTTTATCAAAATCAAGCATCTTGATTCAAGCCTAGGATCTACCAACCAACATATGCTACTAGCAAAGTGCCCTTATAGAATATACATAAGTATGGTTCACCCCACAAGGAGGACACTCCAAATTCCTTAGTCACCCACCGACAACCTATCTATTTCTAGGGAAAATGATTTCCCTTATGCATGCAAGAAGAAAAAACTCCACAGGAGAACATTAAGACTAATGAGAGCTTCATATAAGAGATCCCTTAATTTCTCCTTAAGAACCCTTAACTCTACTGAAACCATTCTATAAAGAAGGAATAGATATTTGGACAAGTATCTGAAACAAGACCAACCCCAAACCAACCTACCCATTAGAAAAACACCATGAGGGTCATTAGAAAGGACCCCAGGAAATTCATCCACCATTGAAACCAAACCAAAGAAAGACCTTTTCGATTAGAATCTTTAATCTGGACCAAATAATAAAGACACCCGTTGGAGATCAACCTCCGAGTTCTAAGATATACCCTACCCTTTCCCTTATTAGCTAGGGAACGAAACCATTACCCCATTCCAAAATTGACCACCAGGGATCCTAACAAGTCTGATAATCTAATTAATCAAAAGCACGAGTGCAACCAATCCATCCTATGAATGAAATCAAAATCCACCACATTTGAGTCAAACAAATCCACCATGAATTCTTTATTACCAACAGATGCCACACACCACCATAGACCCTTTTGGCAACCGAAGAGTCACCTACCTGGATAGAAACAGAAAAAGAAAAGAGTCTAAAACACTACCAGATATTCACTATTTTCTGACTGAAATTTTTGACTGAAAAAAAGTAGTTGCAAATTTTCGACTACTTCATTCGGAAAACTTACTTTTTTATTTATATTTTTTACAAAATATTTTTTCGATACTATTTGTGACTACAACAGTCAGAATATATGACGATAAATTTTGAGAAATATATATCCCGACTGCTGTAGCCGAAAATAAAATAATTAAATAAATATATTACTAAATATATAATTAGGCCCTTATACAAAAATTAAATAATTATTTAAATAAATTGTTAAATATATATTTTTTACTACAATAGTCAAAAATATAAATAATTAAATAAATATATTACTAGATATATAATCAAACCCTTATAGGAAAATTAAATAATTATTTAAATAAATTATTACATATGAATTTTCGATCACGATAATCAGAAAATACTAATAACTAAATAAATATATGACTAAAGATATAATCATACCCTTATAAGGATAACTAATAGTTAATTAAATATATTATTAATTATATTTCCAACCACTATAGTCGGAAATTATAATAATTAAATAAATATATTACTAAATACATTACAAAAAGGCTGCTCAGTAAATATATTAAATGTATCTGACTACTGCAGTCAAAAATATTAAATAATTAAATATATTTAATTAGTATCCGACTGTAGTGGTTGGAACATTATATTTAATTATTAATAAATAATTATATAAAATATAAGTTATCTTTCATATTGTATTACTTAATTTAAATATATAATTAAATTTTATTAACTAATTTAAATATATAATTAAATTGTATAAAATATATAACCGACTAATGTAGTAGAAAATATTAAATAATTAAATATAATAAAAATTTTCCCGACTATTGTAGTCGAAAATTTTATAATTAATTAATTTAAATATATGATTTTATCTAATCAACTGATGTCCTACATAAAAAATAATTAAATATATCACCGAACGATGTAGTCAAAATATTAAATAATTAAATAAATTAAATTTCTACCTGATTGAAGTAGTTGGAAATTTATATTTAATTATTAAATAATTTATATAAAATATAAACTAAACATATCAACTTTTCTAATTCTCTCTCTCACTGCGTCGCTCTCTCTCTCTCTAAGATAAGGTTTCACTACCCTTCTTCTCTTTGTGTTCTCTCTAAAAAATTGGCAGTGACGGTTATGGTAGAGTGGTAACAGCAATAGTGAACAAGCGGTATTGAAGGTTAATTTTACTAAATCGTGACTTTCTTCCAGATTCCCATCTTCATATCTACCTGTGCCTTTGTTCCAGATTCAAGGTAAAAATTTGTTCTGTTTAGCATCCAGAATATTGAAAAGAGAACACTTAGCAATATCTAAATTTGGTTATTCTCAGGGATTGAGTAATGAATATGCCTGCGAAGCATTCACTATGTACATAGCTAGTAAATCTTTATCATTTACGTGGAAATAAATCATCGCTTACTAATTCTAATCTTTCAATTTAATTGAGGTAAACTAGCTATCATTAATTGAGTGTTCTCTTCACAGTAATTGCAAATTTGGGTTATATTTCCTTACTAGCTACCATGGTCAACTATGCTATTGTTATTATGAGTTCTATACATTCAAAGGATTTTTATCTACCCTGTAATTGCAATTCCATGTTAAACTAAGGTAACTAGCTATATCTCTTAAATAGTTAAAAATAAGTAATTATATGGAAGTCTATAGTTAAAAACAAGTAATTATGTGGAAGTTTATAGTTAAAAACAAGTAATTATATGGAAGTCTATACTCACAACAGGAAGACAAGGGAGTCATACAACTAAAATTTCCTCATTTTCTTCACAATACTCACCAGTTACCGCTCACATTGAAGTCTAGACAAACAATTATATCTATGCATCATGAAGTTATTTTTCTCGCTATATATACTTGTGTATTTATGAATTTGTATTGATAATGATTTTTTGAATGATGAAAATATATAACCCCTATGAACACTTTTTATGAAGTGATTCCGATTGTTTATTTGATTTTGAGTTTAGAATTGTCACTTGAGTTATGAAATCTTTGTATTTGATAAATTGTAAGTTTCGACATGTTGGGGTTCAAAAAGCCATGTTTTGAATAAATTATAACACACTTTAAGTGAATCAGGTAGGAAGTAAGAGAGTCATGAATTTTTATCATTACAAAAACAAAAGGTATGACTATGCATCATGAGTTTTTATCGTTAAAGATATTTAAAAGTGTATGAAAAGGAAGAAAGGAAAAGGAAACTTAGAGATTGTTTGAGGAACCCTTGTCATTAATTATCTCTACTTGGTGACTCTTGCTCCCGAACACTATCGATTTTGATATAATAAGAATAGGAAGATTCTGAAGAAAGTCATGTTGTTGGCTTGGTTTACTATGTGGTATTGAATCTCTTAGTTTTCTTCTTATGTCCACTGCGTAGTAGAATCTCTAAACAAACCTGATTCCTAGAAGTAACAGCTTGGATAAAATGCATTCATTAATTCATTCAAGATCTCATTCACTTTGTTACTTGATCCCAAATAAGCATGTCAGCGTTTCTTTCAGGTCAACGACTATTAACTCATGTGGTTTTGTCTTGGGTTGTTTAACATCCCTCACAGTGTCTTATACGTTTTGTTTTACTTCTAGGAGTTATTTTATTTCCCAAGGCCACACTTCCTCTGTGAGTCATTCAGCCTAATTTTATAGCTTCTGTTAAAAGAGCATTGAGGAAAGTTGATCCTCCTTACACAATCGGTGTGGTAAGTGGATACCTGATGGCACTGCTATTTTTTTTTCCTAGAATTTGTTTCTATTTGATTTTTGAGTGGGATTTTCGGTAAAAATTAATTCCAGATTCGAGTTTATATGGATCCAAGTAGTGGAAGGGTAAAACTTACAACCACCGGTACAACTGCTGAGGTATGGAACATAATCCTCCACCTTTCCTAGTAGTTATATTTGTGGATACATAATCAAATTTTATTATATTTCTTACTAACTATTAGAAATGTTTTTGAGTGTTAATAAGCAGAGGAGAATTTTGACTATTTCTGAAGAAGAAATTTCATATGGGTTTTGTGACATTGCATCTTCCTACTAGATTTTGTTTTTTCATATCCATTATTCCTCGTGACTTGTATAACATTGAAAGATTTCTGGATCTAGGAAGAATCCTAGTTCATCATAATCTAAATTAGAACATATGGGCACTTTCTGGTTTTAGTTTTATTTTAAAAAGACCAGTTTTTATTTGAAAAAAGACATGTTCTAGAAGTAGATAGCAAAAGGCCCTGAAATGTATGAAAACTATTATTGTTGTTTTTTCTCCTATTATTGTTTTGGTTCTCTTGTTTTTGTATCTCTTCTTTATTATTATTGTTGTCATTCTTGTGTAGATGAAAAATAAAGATCGTACATAGATGTATAATAGAACTTATCTTAACCGTGATTTTCTTGATGGTTCTTGAATTTCTTAGTTTCTTGAAGAAGGATTTGAATCTTGTTCTTGGGTTTTGATCTTGAAAGAAACCCTAATTTTGATATTATGGATGAATGAGGAGTTATGTGCTTTGATTTGACATGATTAGATGTTAAATAGGGTGGGAAAAGACCCAAAAATCCTGTTAAAAAGGCGTTTCATTGCTATTTCGGACAAAACTGACGGTCTGAGTGATGGACTGTCACTCTGATGACTGACCGTTACTCCAACCATAATTTTTGGGCCAGAAAACATCCTTAATGATTCAGTTGTGATGTCCAAGGCGATTGTTCATCGCTGACTTGACGGTCCTCAGCTTGTCCGTCGCTCCTGGGCAGCTCAGACAAGTCTCACTAAAACGGTCATAACTTTTTTCTCCGATATCGGATTTTGATAAAATTGGTATCTTTGGAAATCTAATTCAATTATATATCTTTTGGTGGGTCATGATCTGAAAAATTCATTTTATAAAGAAAGATATGCTCATTTGAAGTTGACTATACCAAAATTCTTCTCAAGAATTCAATCGGTAAGGGATGTTTTGATTTGTCTAATAGCTAGGATGTATTTAAGGCATTAATATACATCAAACTTGATCATAAAACTACCAAATCACTAAGATTTATTTCTCATGATCTTGAATCATGGTTTTACTATTGGTTGGAATTCTCGGGGTATTACAATATCTCCCCCTTGGGAACATTCTTCCTCGAATGAGGTTGGTTAGGCTGAGATTACTAGTAGTCTGAACTTACTTAATGGAAATAAGCATCTAAAACATGACTATACAACTGGAACTACTGATATTCTGAGTTCTTATACTGAACATGCATATCTGATGCATAGATGCGTGACTGAGTTATTTTCATAAAAGCCTTTCTGAAATTTCTGATAAGCTAAGCTTCTTCTGCTGAATATGCATATCTAATGCATAAATGTCTGACTGAACTGACTCTTGAAAGCATTAATTACTATGTAATGATATCTAATGCAAAGTTTGTAATGAGGATCTGATCATAAAACTGAATGGGTTTAAGGAATGGAAAACATCAGGGAGTTATAGGGTATCTCCCCATTGGGACAATATGCCCCTCTAAGAACGCTTACTTTACTGATATACTGGGGTGATGCACAGGGCATCTATGGACTGGATCATAACTGAACCTCGGAGAGGTAAAACTAATGCATGACTCATGAACTAAACTTATCTTGCAATTACTAGGACTTTCTACTTTGGAATAGTTATCTTTATGAGATTTCTAATAGCATGACTAAATGGAAAGATAAGAAAAAAAACTACAAGGATCTGACTGTCTGACTTCTAAACTAACTTGCTGGCTCTACTAACTAACTCATGCTGAAAACTTAAGCTCAAAATGGGAGCAAATTATTTAAGGATTCATATCAAAAAGATGAAGGACTCATAACGTACCCGAATCTATATCAGGGAACCTTTCCTGATCATAGTGAGTCTGAAGCATATAGAGTCTATTCTGACACTGACCACTATTGGCACCAGAAGTGGCACCCTACTGACCCAATTCTCTACCCATCTGAGATAGAGCTCTACATTTTTGCATTTTGTCGCCTGTCTTACCACATCCGAAACATACCTGACTGTTAGCTCTGCACACACCTAGATAATTGTTGCCACATTCTCTACAAAGTGGATAGGTACGAACACTGCTTGCACTACCCTGGGTTTTAGAGCCTGGTGCCCCATCCTGACTGACATCCCCAAAATTTAGTGCAGGTACACTAGCTGAGGATAGAGCTGGGACTGAAAATTTTTGGCTATACTAAGAACGACTACCACCTTATGACCCAGCTTAAGAAAAGCTGTAACTACCTACTCTGGATCTCTTATTAGATCTCTCTCTCTCTTTTTAGATTTATTTTTTTCTATTTGTGGAGCATGCATCATTAACCTAGCAAGATCTATGTCTCTACTGAGCATAGTAGTTCTACACTCTTTCAACACCAACCTGGATACACCAGTCACAAACTTACTCATTCTAGCTCTAGGGTTAGCTATCAAGTAAGGAGCATACTTAGCTAACTTGTTAAACTTAAGACAATACTCTGTCACTGTCATGGAGCCTTGTCTTAGGTTCATAAACTCTTCTAACTTAGCTACTCTCATCTCTAGCGAGAAAAACTTATCTAGAAAGGCATCCTGAAACTTCTGTCAAGTCATGAGAGCTACATTCTCCCCGCTACTCTTCTTCCACATGACTACCTAATCATGAGAAAAATCCTTTAGCCTATAGGATGTTAACTCAACACTCTACTCCTCAAAAATATGCAAAATCTGGGTGATATTCTTCACCTCCTTAAGATAAAGTTGTGGGTCCTCACCTGCTACTGACCCAAAAAATTCTGGTGGGTTCATTCTTAAGAAATTTCTGATCCTGGTTGCGGTTGAATCCCCATCTTTCTGAGGTGGGGCTACAGCATGATGATTCCCTTGAACATTAGTCGTCACAGCTTGGGCTAGCATTTAAAAAGCCATCTAAAACTCTGCATGTGACACATTCTCATTCGGAGGATCTACGAGTTGAGGTGGCTAGTTATCAACCCTACGGGCATTATCTCTGTGAGGAGGCATATTCTACAAATAAAAGGAGGAAATCGATTAGACTGAGAGTTCAACTCAAGTTTATGTTCACTCGTACAACGTGAATACTGGAAGAAGGGAAACTATTCCTAAAACATATTATAGTCTCTTGTACATAAGTGTGGCGCACAACACACCCATGCATAAGACTCTACTAGATGCGCCTTTTCAGACTTCCTAGGACACTATTGAACCTTAGGCTCTGATACCAAGTTTGTAACGCCCTAATTTTCTGGAATCGAAATACCACACGATGCTTATGATCCTGAAGAACCACAAGCTAACCCTTTGTTGTACTTGTAACTGAGCACTGCATAATATACTAAAATAAATGCAAAAAATTGGCAAAAACTTGCCATAAGGTTCAAAACATCTAAAATACTCAAAACTAAAAATTAAATACTGATACATCTGTTTGAAAAGCCTCTAAACTATCTGAACTATAGAGTTGATGGGATATGTCCCCAACTAACTCCATCTACTAAAAATAAACCAAATCTAATGGAATAATTAAATACGGATATCCTTAAATGAAGAGGACTCACTATTACATCTACTGTTGCTGACTAAGTATGGACGACTATGGGTGCTCTGGATCCCATACATATGAACCTATGGTATAAGACACCATAGCGCAGGAAAGTATGCATTATTACTTTGAATGTACTGGTATGCTAGATGAGGTGAGGCTCAATACAAGGGTTTATGCATGAACATTACTTAACTAAATAACATGAGAATACTGAATGAAGATATATGCATGAACGCACAAACCAAAATTGGAATCGCATTAACACTGAATACTGGTTTCTGAATACTGTGTTACTAATGACTGGGTCTACTAATACTGATATCTGAGTTTACTAACTTTGGAATACTGAATAACTGAATCTACTCATATCAATAACTGATTTTTAAGCTTGCTACTATCGACTGACTAAATCTGATATCAAACCTCTCTAATGGATAATCTCTAAATCTTTTAATAATAGTAAGGAATGATTGTATTTGAGATCAGACCTATCTAGCGGAAGATCTTTGAATCTTTTAATAATAGAAATGATGGGCTGAGTTTGAGATTAGGCCTATCTAACGGGTGATCTTTGGATCTATTAGTACTGATACTTATTAACTTTATGTAAGACCAGGCCTATCTAGCGGGTGGTCCATAAATCTATGGAACTATCTAAGTTCCTTACTGGGATAGGTGATTGTATCTGACAGTCCTGATTTCTGAGTTCTACTTTGAAGACTGATACTGAAACTACAACTGTGGGAATTCTCACTTAACGAACATGCCTCAAATCTGAACTAGTGGGTTCCAACCTGCAACCTCAATGGGAAGGGTGTCAATATCGTGCTACGGGTATAGACCTCTACTATGGTCAGGCTCTCTAAGGGGTGACCCTAAATAGGAAGTTAAGCCTAAGGCAGTATGATAGTCAAGACTTATTCTAATGGGTGACTCCTATTCCAGTATTAGCTACGCAGTTCTAGAGTTTAGGGACTGTTACTAATGACTCTGCCTCTCTAATGGGGAAGCTGTCATCCCTGCACTTGCTAGGTGCTAGTTCCTACTCCCAACTAAAGGACTCTGAACTGCTTCTTAACTGAACTTAGACTGAGCTGAATCTATTATTATTCATCTCTCTTGACTGATCTAACTGAGTTCACTTGGTTCCGTTATCTGACAGAATGCCACTTGGACTCTACATCTGGCTAAATGCTATTGAATTCTTGTTAGCCTACTGAGTCTCACTGAAGTTTGAGCTGAATACAGAATAATACTAGGTACTACTGAATACTAATTACTTTTGAATACTGTTGAGTCAAAACTGAATACTAAGTTGGATTAGATTGATACTGAAACTGGATTGCACTTATACTGAGATTACTAAATTTCCTTAAGTTTTGTAATCATATGAATTCTACTGAGCATAACACAACTGAAATCATCTTGATACTGACTCAGTTCTAGAAAACCAGCTAAATTTTGGGTATTAAATACCCCCAGGACTCAATAACATAAATATCATAAAATAGGATAACTCGTACATGACATGACTATAGGCTATCATCCACAACATAATCAATGAGACATCTTTCCAATCACTTGAATATCATGAACATATAATAGTATAGGAAGTGCATACCAATATCTCAAAGTTTACTCAATAAGGAATACACGTGAATGGGAATGCATACAATATATCATAAATCATTCAATACGGCTTTTCAACAAACACTTGTCTTACATGAACTTATACATAATTGGGAATTTCTTGCTAACCATGCTATATTGACTCTATTTCTTTTAAATAAGCATTTTATCAAATATGTGGGGAGCATGCTTTAGTTATACAACAAATACTACACCCAAGTATCATGATTACACTAACCAACATGAACAGGAACTTTGATTCACATAAATCATGAAAATCTCACAAAATTATAATCTTTGAATTTAAAAAAGGATTCTTGAACTTCTTGGGTGGAAGGGACCCAAGAATCAACATCTAACATACCTCAAAAGTATGAATCTTGAAAGATAACTAATGTTTCTTGAATGTTCTTGGATTGGGAAACACGGATCTTGATGTTTCTTGATAATTCTTGAACTTGAAGAACTTGAATTTCTTAGTTTCTTGAAGGAGGGTTTAAATCTTGTTCTTGGGTTTTGATCTTGAAATAAACCCTAATCTTGATGTTATGGATGAATGAGGAGTTATGTGCTTTGATTTGACGAGATTGGGTGTTAAATAGGGTGGGAAAAGATCAAAAAATCCCATTAAAACGGCGTTTCAACGCTGTTTCGGACAAAACTAAGGGTCTGAGTGATGGACCGTCACTCCAACTGTCATTTTTGGGCCACAAAACGGCCTTACTGCTTTAGTTAGGATGGTCAAAGCGATGGTCACACACTGACTTGATGGTCCGTTAGCTTGTCCGTCGCTCCTGGGCAGCTCTGACAGGTCTCAGTAAAACGGTCATAACTTTTTACTCCGATACCAGATTTTGGCAAAATTGGTATTGTTGGAAAGATAATTCAATTATATATCTTTTGGTGGATCATGACATCAAAAATTCATATTATAACAAAAGATATGCTTGTTTGAAGTTGACTATACCAAAATTCTTCTCAAGAATTCAATCGGTAAGGGATGTTTTGATTCGTCTAATAGCTAGGACAAATTTAAGGCATTAATAGACATCAAACTTGGTCATAAAACTACCAAATCACTAAGATATATTTCTCATTAGCTTGGAGCATGGTTCTTCTATCAGTTGGAATTCTCGGGGTATTACATTATAATTCTTCCGACTGCTGTAGTCGGAACGTTAATAAATATTATTTAATAATTATTGTTCTGACTACTTTAGTCAGAATTTTAATTAATAAATATTCATCTCAAAAATTGTGGTTAGAAATTAAAAAAATAATTATTTAATAAAATAATTATTCCTACTACTGTAGTCAGAAATGTAATAAATAATTATTTAATAATTATAATTGTTCCGACTACTTTAGTCAGAAGCTTGATAAATAATTATTTAATAATTTTTCTTCTGACTACTTTAGTCAAAATTTTAATAAAAATATCCACCATGATTATATAATAAAATCTTTCATTAGCTTACACTGATCTCAGATTATAAACAACATAATTAAAGAATTTTTCACAGTCAGACCACATACGACAAAAATTCATAAATTCAACCACTTTAAAAGATCCAAGAACATCGAGTCAAATTATTTAAATATCTAAATGTCACAACCAAAAATATGAACAATAACTATAATCTAATCATCATCATGTTCGCTCTCTTCCTCATCATGAAATACTTGAGGAATGTGCTTTTTGAACAACTCCTTAAATTTAGCAAACTTAGCATCGTTAGCTGCACATTGCTGCGTCACATTGCTGCGTCAACTCCACAATTTGCCTTTTCATCGCTTCCATTTCTTCCATAGTTTGCAAAGTAAAAGAGGAACTGGGAAACAATGAAGGACTACTCAAAGATTGGAGTACCCCTGTCCCTTAGGTTCGACCTTTCTTTGGACCACCTACCACAGCTGTTCACATGTTAGTCATATCTGTAGGTGATGGTTGGACCATGGTACCATCCTTTGAAGTAGGTTGGGTTTGACTCCAATCTTCTATGCTTTTTTGAAATCCTTCTTGAAAGAAAAAATATTTTTCAGTATGTAAACAAGCTAAGTTGAGTAATAATAAAATAATGTAAGACTTATTACCTTCATATGCATCCTTAGCACACATTTCGACCCAATCTTCTCTTGTACCATCCATCTTTTTCTTCTTATGTGTCTCTTCGAATACCTCAAGAAAAGTGGGATCTTTCCCCTTATTTAAATATTCCTGCAAAATTTTAGAAAAGAGAACATAAACTGCAAAAGCAAAATTAATCTCTTGCAGGGAGTTCAACTTTTCTGCAGACTCTTTGTTCAACCTCTCTACTACAAAATTCAAGTTTATAATGCAACTTGAATATTATCAGACTAAGCTAGTTCAAGGGGAAGATTAACTATTACAAGATCGAACTCCACAAATAGGATATTCAAGTAAGAATCCAATGAAGGTATAAGAGAAACAATAATGGAGGAAAAACAAATTAATAAAAATATATACCCTGGCAATGCATTTAAAGTACTGTAAAATGAGAAAGAAGAGCATAGGAACAAAATTCAAATTTGTGCATGACAAAATAAAAGTTTTATGGGAAACAAATTTAATATCTCAAGGAGGACAAAAATGTGCATGACAAAATAAAAGTTTTATTGGAAACAAATAATGATAATGTTGGCATGAAAGATACCATAATACATAGAATCATTCATTAAACAAAATCCATTGGTTAGAGCAAATAATTATTGAGAAATAAAAGACTTATTCCATTAGCATGGCAGCCGTAGTTTTGGTAATTATGATTGGTTTAAAACTTAAATCAAACTTAGAGAAACCAACTTAAGAATATTGTATAACATAAGGGCCTTTATACTAAGATTCAGCTATTGTAAAATTCTACAGAACTTATTCTTAGAGAAAGAAAAGATGTGGATTCAATGGGCTCATGCTTAATACATCAAACGTGGCATATATGAGATATTAGATTGACACAAGATTCATGGACTATGTGAAATGAACTAATAATAATAGGATGGGCCATTCAAGACCCAAGGTTAACGTGTGGTAACATCAATATAGTCATGTCCTTAAAGAATAGGATTAGATCTACTGTCACACCTACTAAAACACAAGAATTCCAGGACTCCATAGATGATCTTCAACTTACTCCATTAAGGTCGAAAGGATGACATTATGCTTACAGTAACAAGCAAATCCAAGATGCTAGAATCTACTTAAAATTAGACTAGCATTTGGTAACTATTAATGGGTGCAGATGTATGGTCAATGAAGGCTAAGTTCCTAAATCATGGTCTCTCAAATCATTCCTCTATCTTTATTGACTATAGGTTTTATGTAAACAACCATCCTAGACTATATAAGTTGTTCAATACTATACTAGGCCATCCTTATTTTTCTAATACTCAAACTATATGTATAATGTAATAAATTGGTAGTCATATGAGCTAATTATAGAAAAAACTAAATGAATAGAAAACTATATTAAAAGGACTTAACACTTATCTTGCATCTTATACACAGAAATTCACACTAGTGGAGAGAAGATAGATATATTTTGATATCAAATTTCATGCTAGCCCTAACAACAGTCATTGATAGAGGAAGAGAGACAACTATTAGATGCAATCAACTAGTGAAGTAAAGTGGAAAAGAAGACTAAAAATAGATTTATCAAATAAACCTCAAAACCCAAGTAACATAACCCCATGTACTCATCATATCCCCTATCAACAATAACAAAATACCCTGTGTAATCAAGGCCAATAAGGAAACGCCCCAAATCTGGTACCCAGAATGCTACATTGTACTCTTAATCCTGAAAGACCATAAGCTAACCCATGATGGATATCTGTAACTGAGCACTGAATAATAATATTAATATCGTAAATGTGGAAACATGAACTGAAAGTCCATAAGGTTAAATACTGATACATAACTAAAAATATGGTATAACAATACCAAAACAACTAAAATAAATATCTGAACATGTTGTAGACTTAAATCCTCTAAAACTGAACTGTCCAACTAAAGAGTTGATGGGATAATCCCCCAACTAACTCCATCTGTTGAAATAAACTAAGTACTGAAAAAAATAAAATAATTAAATAATAACATCCTCGAATGATGAGGACTCACTGTTGACTCTGACTGCTGAAACTGGAATGCTACTGATACTTTAGAGCGTGTGCTTCTAAACCTATGGTATAAAACACCATAGCACAAATGTGCCAGTATGATTAAATCTACTGGTATGCAAGTAAGGTAGGCTGAATGCAATGGTTCATATGCATGAACAATACTAACTGACTGAATAACATGAACGTGAGAATACATATATGAATACGTAACTGTAACTGAGATCGTGATAACACTGACTTGTGAATTTTGATAAAATGGATTTATTGATATCTGAGTACTACACTGGGATACTGAATGACTAAATCTATTGAGTACTGAGGAACTAATGCCATATTACTGATAAAAGAATGATTGTTTCTGATAGTTCTGACTATAAAGAACTGGTCTGATTAACTATATCTGATAGTCCTAATATATACTGATAACATTAATTTTGTATAATTAATATACTATTAACTGGGTGACTATGTCTGACAATACTGATTCTGATGGAACTAGCTAAGTTCTATACTGAGTTGAGCGATTGTATCTGACAGTCCAAAAATTGTAGAACTAAACTGTGTTTAATTACTGAGACTAGATCCAAAATTAAGACTGTGGGAGGTAATCATCTAACTGACATGCCCCGAAATTGAACTGGCGGGGTCCAACCTACAACCCTAGTTGGAAGGGTATCAGTACCGTTCCACGGGTAAACAGAAGCTGTGAGTAAACCCTCTCTGACAGGGAGCTCTTCCGTCAAACCCTCCTAGAAGAAAAACTCAAATGAGGTGTATAATCCCTAAACTTATAGGGTACATCTCAACCTACACTAGCTACATAGTTTTGGAACAGAAGGATTGCTTCTAAGGAACACACCCTCTACTGGCTAACAGGTGAGTCCCCATTCTTGGGTTCTCTCGGTGCTGAATCCTACTCCTAACTAAAAAGACACAGAACTGATTTAAACCAAATTGAACTGTTATTCATAGTATTGTATAACTAATTCGAACTGAGTTCACTAAATTCCGTTGACTGATGGAATACTACTGAAATCTGATAACTGACTAGGATTACTGAGATTACAAAGATTACTGAGGTTACTGAGATTATTGAGTAGGCCTAGACTGACTGAATTCTAATGATCATGGATTGACTGGGAGTATCATGAAAACTGGCACTGGCTCTAGCCACATAGCTAATTTGTAGGGTACAAGTACCCCCAGAACTCGATAGAACAAAATTGACAAGGCATGACACTTCTTGAACACGTGACTAACATCAATAATCCATAATACAATAAGTTGGGAATTTCATGAAGCCCATGGTTATCATAATCTTGTACATGGTAGGAATGCATATAAACATGGCATGATTTTATCATTCTAACCTCATGAACATTCCATCAAGCAATTACATGGCATAACAATAAGCCATGTAATTATTTGAACATACAGGTAAAACATGCATTTAACGTTTGGGTCACAATTAAGATATAATGTATAATTTCTAATCTCTTAGGAATTTTATCAAACACCTTACATGCACCAATTAGGGCATAGGAATAATCATCAAATTTACTCATCATAACCAACTAAGTTCATAGTTTTTAACTTGCATGCTAACATAGTTTCATAAAAATAAATAAAGATTCCAACTTAGAAATCACATAATCATAATCTCATGAACATAATCAACCTACAATAAAATATTCACAATACATGATTTAAAACTTGATTCTTGGGCTTCATGGATGAAAGGAATCCATGAATGAACACTATGCATACCTTAGTCCTTGATTATATAAAAATTGATGGTGGAATTTCTTTGGATTTGGATCCCCAATTGAAAATCCTAATTTGTTCTTGAGAGAAACTTGAGAGAGATACTATATTTTGGGTGGAATAGGGCTGAATTATGTGTTTTAGACTTATATAGGGGTGAGAAATTGACCCTTTCGCCCTTAAAAATGTGGACATTTCATGACTGAAACTGAGCATCTATCCTATTATCGATGCGGTGCGTTAGTGGATGCAATGCGATAGTCAATGTGTCACGCCATGATCGCATTGATTCTCATAAGTTTTGGCTCTGGCAGCCTTCACAAATGTTGACCAACGCAATTGGCGATGCGGCGCACCAAAATCGTGTTGGTCCACTATTTTGTGACTCCAAACATGATCTAAACGTGTTTTGAAAAACCCGAAACTTATCCAAGAACACCTATTGACCTCTGTGATTATGAATTAACAAATAAAATATGGACCATTAAAGGACATTAAGGTGGCGAAATGAGATTGCCAACTTTCAAAGGACAAAAATAAAGTAAGTCTGGGATCTTTGCTAAAATTTTCTAAGTCTGGAACCCCTTTACAAGCTTAAAGGACTAAATTAAGCTTAAGAATTTTATGGGGTCTTACAATATCTCCCCCTTGAGACTAACTGAGAGGGGAGAGGACATAAACTGACATGCATACTGAACATGAGCAACTGAAACATGATCCCATAACTGACATGGCTGATAAGTTGAATATATATATCATACTGAATAGGCATATCTAATGCATGATTATATGACTGAACTGATACATGAATTCATAACTGAATATGCAATGGTATTTTATACTAAGTTTATGATGGGAACCTGAACATAGAACTGAATACCGAGTTTGTAACTGAAATCTGAACTTAAAACTGGATGAGTTCAAGGAACATTGTTACCTTAAATTAAAAATTGCTGGTAAGTCTGAGATTAACTACCAAATATTCCTGGGCAGAAATATGAGAACGTAACTAAGTTTGAAACGTGACACTCGAGCTGGATATCGTGATTTGAATTGAGCATCTTAAATATGGGGCTTATGGCTGAGGTCGAAGTTTGAAGGTCAACTCACGAGTATCCCTTATTCAAAACTAGACTCATTATAAGAAGAGAGAGAGATATGTTTAAGTCATGAAAGTTTGAGAGATTATGGTATATCTCCCTCTTGGGACACTATATCTCTTGGAGAATGTTAGGTTGACTTTGCTGAGATATTAAGAAAATTGAGGTGATGCACAAAGCACCTAGGAACTGAATCATGACTGATTATCTAAAATCTAAAACTAAGACATGATACATGAATCAAGTTGAACACGCAACTACCTAGTTGGTCCATCTGAGAATGATCGCATTCATGAGACTTCAGATAGTGCGAGTAGATGGAAAGATAGGGAAATCACACTATCTGAACTTATCCGTCTGACTGTTAAACTGAATTACTAGCTTTACGGAATAATTCAAGCTGAAAACTTGTACTTGACTAGAGTATTCCTGTGACATTCTTTCTATTGAGTTTTAGTGACTAAAGGGAGAAAACGAATCTTGATCTGGCCTGAGTAGGACATCTGAATAGGAGATCGCTACATGTTTGGGATTTTTGTATTAGGAGGCAAGGACTATGAAACATCATCTAAGATAAGGTGACTAAACCTTATGCACTGCAACTGAGACTACTAAAGAGATTCACATGGGTGCTGAGCACGAATGCATGGATATACTAATTTATCTATTTAACTAAATGACTGATAGATGAATACTGGACATGTAAACCTAAACTGTACTTGAATTGGGATAGCTGGACTAAAACTATAAAGTGTTATGCATAGAAGGTAATTACTGACTGGGAAACATGAGGTAACTAAGCACGAGTGAGAGAAAACTGTATTACCTTAGAAATGCAAGACTAGGCGTCTAACATAATTCTGGAACATTCTGTAAACTGAGGTACTGAAATACTAATATCTGAGTAACTGATAGCCATATGCTATGGTCTAAAAATCTTAAAACTGGACTGAGTTTCTAATCTGACTGGACTAGGAATGGGACTGAGATTGTAGTTAAGACGGTAATTGAGACGGTAACCGTAACTAAGACTATAACTGAGACTAGATGTTGGTTTTCTATAACTGAGGGTTACACTGGTATGGGAGTACTGAATTTTGATGGCTAAGTAATTGATAGCTAAAAGCGATGGTTCTGTAGGACTATCTGAGTCCTTTACTGAATATTGATTACTGAACTAGCACTGTAACTGAGGCTTGCGAGATGGAATATCAACACTATAGATTCATCGAGGGATCTAAACTGAGGGTATATATCGTATAATCTGAGTTTGACTGAATACTAGGAGTGAAGTCATGAATCGTGTGGGATAAGCATACTGTAAAGCATGACATGAGTGCATGAGTCATGAGCTGCACAAAGTAGGTTTAGAATTTTAGAATTCATAGAATATGATCCACTACAATGGATGAACTTGGAATCCTCATACGAGAAACTTGAAACACACAATATTCAATGAAAAGTGCAATGATATAAGCTATATTTATAGGATTAGAATGTAAAGCATGCGTAAGTATCGGGAGGGTTGAAGTATAAAACTTTGCACTGAGATAGGAATGGGTTAGGAATCATCTTTCCTTATTGATTTTCTATATATACTACATTACTATTAGAATCTGAAGGCCTGACTTTCTTAGATATCATAACCGGATAGTTACTGAATACCTGTCGGGCTGAGTTAGGCTAACTCACTGGGGTAGAGACTGGAAAAGGTCCTGTTAATATTTAGTTTGACCTTAAAGTTGACTGCTTTGAAAGGAGTTAAAAAAAGAAATCTCCTAAATCTGAAGAAACATAAACATATAAATAGGGACTTGTACATACCAGTGGCTGCACCAAGAGGACTTTCCTGATCCTATCAAGACTGAAGTGCTTAGAGTCTATTTGGGTGTTGCCAAGTGATAGCACTGGAACTGGCACCCTGCTGATTTAGGTGACCAAACTGAGCTGAAGGACGACCGTACTTGCTTTTAGGGCCAAGACTAGGATAATCTTGAACCTTGTTACCTGACTCGCCACATCCAAAACACATATCACTGTCGGCTCTACATATACCCTTATGATTCTTACCACACTCTTCATAAAGTGGATGATTAAAAACCCTGCCCTCACCACCATAGGCCTTGGAGCCTGGTACCCCATCTTTATGGTCATTTCTAAACTTTGGTATTGGTGCACTAGCTGAAGATGGAATTGGGGTTGGAAACTTCTATCTATGCTGAGAACGGTTAACACCCTGCGACCCTCGCTGAGAAAAACTATAACTACCAGTTCTGGCTTTCTTATTTTCCCTATCTTTTTTCTTAAGTTTCTACTCTTCAATCTGTTGAGCATGGACTATAAGCCTAGATATGTCTATCTCCTTAATCAACACCGCAGTCTTGCACTCCTTAACCACTCTACCTGATATCTCGGATATAAACTTATTTAATCTAGATCTACTATGTGCTACTACATAGGGAGTGTACCTGGCTATCTGAGTGAACTTGAGGGAGTATTCTTTTATGCTCATGCTACCTTGTCTGAGGTTAATAAACTCTAACACTTTGGCTTTTTTCTGCTCTAGGGGAAATAATCTACCTAAGAAGGCTATATCAAACTCTTCTCACTCTATGGGCTCTACATCTGCACCCCCATCTACCTTCCACTGCTTAAACTATATATGGCATACATCTTGTAGCTGATAGGTGGTTAACTCTACACTCTCACTAGAAGTCACTCCCATGATATCTGAGACTTTCAAAACTTTATTCAAGAACTCCTGTGGATCTTCTTCAGACTTAGAACTTGAGAATAAAGGAGGATTCATTCGGAAGAAGTCCCAAATCCTGGCTATAGCAGAATTGGCCACTAAGTTGGACATAACAGCAGTTGGCCATTCATTTTGAGCTGTGACTGAATTGGCTAGAGTAGTAAATGCAGTTTTTAATTTTGCATGAGAGATATGCTCATTTAAACGATCTGCCTGAATGGGCTGAGGTGCTAACAGATTTCCCACTCTCCTTTCGTTAGTCCCTTTAGAAGGCATATACTGTAAACAAAAGGGAGAACTGATTAGACTGAGAGTTAAATTTGAGCTTATGCTCACTGAACTAACTTGAATACTAAAAGAAGGGAAATTGTTCCAAAAACATCTTGTAGCCTCCTGTACATAAGTATGGTGCACAACACACCTATGTACAAGACTCTACTAGACGCAACTTTTCAGACTTCCTAAGACACTATTGAAACTTAGGCTCTGATACCAAGTTTGTAATGCCCTGAATCTTGTACTCGGAATGCTACACGATGCTCATAATCCTGATGGACCACAAGCTAACCCATGACTAATATCTGTAATTGAGCACTGAATAATTATAATAATAATATTGTAAATACAGAGACATAAACTGAAAGGCCATATGGTTCAATACTAATACATAACTAAAAATATGGTATAACAATACCAAAATAACTAAACTAAATGTCTGAGTGTGCTGTTGTCTTAAAGCCTCTAAAACTAAATTGTCTGAATAAAGAGTTGATGGGATAGTCCCCCAACTAACTCCATCTTCTAAAATAAACTAAGCAATGAAAAAAATAAAATAATTAAATAATAATATTCTCAAATGATGAGGAATCACTGTTGACTCTGACTGTTGAAACTGGAATGCTACTGATACTCTAGAGCACGTGCTTCTTAACCTATGGTATAAAACATCATAGCGCAAATACGCCAGTACGATTGAATGTACTGGTATGCAAGTGAGGTAGGCTGAATACAATGGTTCATATGCATGAACAATACTAACTGACTGAATAACATGAATTGAGACTACATGTATGAATACGTAATTGTAACTGAGATCGTGATAACACTGACTCATAAATTCTGATAACATAGATTTACTGATATCTGAGTACTAATACTGGGATACTGAATGACTAAATCAATTGAGTACTGAGGAATTGATTTCATATTACTGATAAAAGAACGACTATTTCTGATAGTTCTGATTATGAAGAACTGGTATGATTGACTGTATCTGACAGTCCTGAAATCTGAATACTAGTAACATAAATTTTGTATAATTAATATTCTATTAACTGGATAACTGTGTCTGACAGTCCTAATTTTAATGGAACTAGATGAGTTCCGTACTGAGCTGAGCGACTGTATTTGACAGTCCTGAAACAGTAGAGCTGAACTGATTTCTATTACTAAGACTGGATCTAAAGCTGAGACTATGGGAGATAATCGACATGCCCTGAAACTAAACTAGTGGGTTTAAACCTGTAACCCTAGCTGGAAAGTTATCAGTACCATGCCACGGGTAAAGACAAGTTGTGACTAAACCCTCTCTGATAGTGAGCCCTTCCGTTAACCCCTCCTAGTAGGAAAACTCAAATGAGGTGTATAATTCCTAAACTCGTAAGGTACATCTTAACCTACGCTGGCTACATAGTTTTGGAATGCAAGGATTACTTCTAAGGATCACACCCTCTACTGGATAACAGGTGAGTCCCCATCCTTGGGTTTTCTCGGTGGTGAATCCTACTCCCAACTGAAAAGACCCAGAACTGGTTTAAATCAAACTGAACTCTTACTCATAGTATTGTATATATCTGATTCGAACTGAGTTCACTAAATTCCATTAATTGATGAAATACTACTGAGATCTGATAACTTACTGCAATTACTGATATTACAAAGATTAATAAGGTTACTGAGATTACGGGGTAGGGCTAGAATGATATTGAATTTACTGAGTTTTTTTGAGTCATGAGACTAAGTAAACTCTACTAATCATGGCTTGACTAGGAGTATCATGAAAACTGACACTGGCTCTAGTCACACAGCTAAATTTTCGGGTATAAGTACCCCCAGGACTGATAGAAGGAAACTGACAAAGCATGATACTTCTTGAACATATGACCAACATCAACAATCCATAATACAATAAGTTGGGGATTTCATGAAGCACATGGTTATCATAATCTTGTACATGGTAGGAATGCATATAAACATGGCATGATTTTATCATTTTAACCTTATGAACATTCCATCAAGCAATTACATGGCATAACAATAACATGGGTGTCATTTGAACATACGGGTAAAACATGTATTTATCATTTGGGTCACAATTAAGCTATAATGAATAATTTAATCTCATAGGCATTTTATCAAATACCTTACATGCACCACTTAGCGCATAGGCATAATTATCAAATTTATATATCATAACCAACTAAGTTCATAGTTTTCAACTTGCACGCTAACATAGTTTCATAAAAACAAATAAAGATTACAACTTGGGAATCACATAATCATAATCTCATGAACATAATCAACCTACAAAAAAATATTCATAATACATGATTTAAAACTTGATTCTGGGGCTTCATGGATGAAAGGAATCCATGAATAAACACTATGCATACCTTAGTCCTTGATTCTACCAAGATTTATGGTGGAATTCCCTTGAATTTGGATCAACAATTGAAAACCCTAACCTGTTCTTTAGAGAAACTTGAGAGAGACACTATATTTTGGGTGGAGTAGGACTGAATTACGTGTTTTAGACTTATATAGGAGTGGGAAATTAACCCTTTTTCCCATAATAATGTGGACATTTAATGACTGAAACTGGGCATCAACGTTATTATCGACGTGGTGTGTTGGTGGCTGCTATGCGATACTCTACATGTCGCGCCATGATCGCATAAAACCTCAGAAGTTTTGGCTCTGGCAGCCTGCAAAAATGTTGACCAACGCGATTGGCGATGCGGCGCACCAAAATCGCATTGGTCCACTATTTTGTGACTCCAAACATGATCTAAACGTGTTTTGAAAAACCTAAAACTTTTCCAGAAACACCTATTGATCTCTATGATCATGAATTAACAAAAATAATATGAACCATTAAAGGACATCAAGGTGGCGAAATGAGATTTCCAACTTTCGAAGGCCAAAAATAGACTTGGAACTAAGCTAAAAAAATTTAAGTCTGGGACCCCTTGACAAGCTTAAACGACTGAATTAAGCTTAAGAATTTTAATGGTTCTTGCAAATAATTTTTCAAATTAAATTCAAACCAACTCAAAGAGAACAAAATTCAAGAACCTAAAACAAAACATTACCAAACTGAATTGAAAATGAAACTAAACACACCCACAAATTACACCAGATCTCATATCTTATCCATCATCATCAACAATATACCCCATGTAATAAAGGCTGATAATTTATTGAGTAAATGTCAAAACAACTCAAAAGGAATCAAAGTAACCCATTCTATCCATGCAAGCTATTGATAGTCAAAAATTTAAGCTAATATTACCAGTCTTCATTGGTGGGTAGCGAAACTCATCAAACCTCCAATGTGTAACGAGCCACCTATTTCAGATGCTTTATTTGTCTTTGTTCATTCCCTCTTCACCTTATATTCAAGAGTATCCCATTTTTCCAAGAACTTAACCCACACATCATCATTCAGCCAACCAAGATTTTTCAAGTTCTTTCGGGCCTCAAACAAGTGTTCTTTGATCCATAGAGCTACTTTCAACTTGAAAATGGCATGTATTTCATTTTCATGACAAGACTTTCATGCACACTTTGTCTGTAAAATAGTTTAATATAATGTCATGAAATGAGTTGATGGAACAAAGGTAAATTCATCATTGATAGTATACTGAAATGGTAAATTCTTTGATTTTGATTATACCATAAACTGTTTCCACATAAGAATTCTGATGTCGAGTTGAATCTCATTCCAACTACTCCACAGCTCCATATAAAATGGTTTAATTATTTTTATAACCATATGTCTGACGCTATATGTGGGAATGAACCTGCTATAAAATAATATTAAATCATCTTATCTTTTAAAAATTTTAAAATTATAGAAAAACATAAGGGTTACTTACCCATTACCACCAAGTATGATGATTAGCCTCCCATTGTTGTCATATTCTACTACCTCTTTAAATTTTAGAATCTGGGAAGCAGCTGCTATAGCATTAAATGTTATAGCACTATCAGTGAATGATGATGTTGATATGCTAGGACCTCCAATTCTCAATTCAGAAAGTCTAGGTATGGATGATGTTGAAGGTGCAAATAAAGAACTACTATGCAAACTATTATGGGGAGAAGAGGTCTGGAACTGGTCAGATGGTAGGGGCATGAAAATTACATTTGGTAGTGAAATAGTTTCCCTTGGAGAAGGAAGAACATTTGTAGTAGCTGGTTGAAAAGTTATGGTAACAGGTGGTGGTGGTGTTGTATATTAACCTATAGGAAGATTATCAGGTCATTTCTTAGCTTTCTTATGCCATCTATTTCCATGACCTTTTGATGCCATTGATTTTCTTTATTAACCACTAGGAAACAAAAGAACAACCAAATTGAAAAAAATAGACAAAACATAGAACATTCCCATGCTATCACATAGAAAGATGGATAATACCATTTGTATAAAAGAAACTAAGTTGCCTCCTATTGAAGAAGACAAGAACAAAAACTCCCTCTTCTCTCTTTATAGATTCTAACAGTATATGATTGATTGTAATCTTTTGATGCAAGAAAAAGTAGGAGTTAAGGGAACCAGCCTTAAACATTAGTTGGAGCATATGGTTCCCTAGTTGTGACTAGATATATTATATACCAACAATAGACTAAATTCTGGTGCAATTGTCAAGTTTGCTGCGTCATTAGTTTATTTTCTTTTCTTATTTTGGTTGAGATCATTTGAGATATTTATGTGCTTTGTAATTACTTATATTATCCTTTGAAGTGTTTGTATTTCAACTTTTTTTTAATCATGGTTTGGTGGACAGAGCGTGATAACTGCAGCAAAGTGGCAACAAATAAAAGGGAGGTGCCATCTAAACCCTTTGCATTGACTCAAACTAACTCATGCTTTTATACTAAAGGTCATGGAAAAATAATTTCTAAGCTAGAAATTATCAAAGGATTGATATGCCATGTCGTGTTACAAGCTCATTACTAGTTTCTTTTCTTTACTTTTCTTATAATTTCAGGATTTGATATTTGAATCCAAATGATCCTGAAGGTATTGTAATCCACCAAGGCAAAATCAGAATAGAAAATTCTAAAAAATAATAATGCTATGTATAGTTAACTTTATGTTTCATTTTTTAGTTGATAAAGTATAAAATGTTAATATCAGAATATCGAAGCTTCCTTACCAACTTCAGTCAACTAGCGGTCTCTACAGAATGGTCCAGGATATTCTCCTCAAGTCCTAGTTTAGCTGGGAAACTACTATTGCAGAAACCACATAACAAGCTAAGATTGAACAAAACAGAAGACAGCACTTAAGAAATCATAAATAGGAAAGACTTAGCCACCGGATAAATTTTGGACTACACCAAAGACTTCACAAATAAACAACTTGCTTTATACAGAGGAATTAAAGACGTAGAATTTAAGAAAAGAAGAAAATAACATGAATGTTTTGTAAAATTGGATGTTAGATTCAATAGTTTATGTCATACAAAAAAAAACCTTTTCCCTTTTTACTCCCTTTCTATGAAAAGTTCCCAATTTGGCAGTAATGCTGAGCTCACATTGGTACCAAGAAAGTTATCAGTTTGTCAAGAAAACACGTAGTTGAAAAGATGTGATTTAGAGGTTTTTTTTAGTTTTTCATCATTTTATCAACCTATTTTTTTAGGTACAACTTCTTCATCCAATATCTGCTTCTTGTCTTGGTAGTTTAGCAACAATAGAAGGACCACATTGACCTGAAAATCCCTCTGAACTCCTCAATTGCAAGGTTTATTTTTTCTTTGAGCTTCTTCTTGTTTTCCCCTCTATTCACTTTTTAATGGCACTAACATCTTCCTTCTTGTGTATTTTTGTTTTTACAGACTTACAAGTAAAAGCTCTCCTCAGAAAACTACACAAATCTAGTAAACATACTGAGTTAGTATAATAACAGACAGATCACAAAGAGACAAACTCGCTTTATTCAAACTTTCACTATTTAAGCAGAAAATGCAACAATAAAGGCAAATCATGCATAGTACCGGTAGTTTTACCATTTCCATTTAATCAAACAACCATAAATGTTCTTACTGGCACTAAAAATGATAACAAAGAAAAGACACTATATTGTCAAGTAAAATAGCAAAAAGCAGCAACTAAAATACAATTCAAGACCTTGTTACTACACATTACTACTATTAATAACAACTCAATCTTCATCACTTGTTTCATATTCATTCATCAATTCTTCCTCATCACTTGTTTCATTTTCATTAAGTAACTCTTCCTCGCTTGTTTTATTTTCATTAAGTGACTCCTCCTCACTTATTTTATTTTCATTAGTTGGATTTTCCTCGTCGTTTTCCCTGAATGTTCCTTCTCCATAATTATTAACATTCAATCTAAGTTCAGAAGGATCAAATGCTCCATATAGGCCTTCACTATGCTATAAATCACCTGCTAATTAATCATCCACTCTTTCTTTAACACTTGAAATGTCATTCTGATACGCTACCTATAATGTATCCTCTACTTTAACTCTACCCATAAGCTTTGTTTTTATAACTACCCACCATACAGATTTATTTTTACATAAAGGATAAGAAGCGTAATATAATTATTTCACATTTTGTGCAATGACAAATGGATCATAGAGTCCATACTCTCTTGATCGCTTAATTTCAACTATTTTGTATTGAGGGTGCACCTTTGTACCTAACCTAAGTGTAGGATCATACCACTTACACCAAAAGGGTACCAACTTTTTCTTTGGCCAACCAACATGATAATCAAGTTCTAAAATCTCTTGAAGCACACCATAATAATCAACACCACCATCACCTTTCACCTATACCCCATTATTATTGGTTTGCTTGCCCTTAGAGAAATATTTTATATGAAATCTGTAACAATTGACAGAGTACCTAGAAAACTTCCCAGCTTTAGCATAAGGTCCCCAAGTTATATCACGTAAAAATTGGCCATTTGCTTCAAAATTATATGGATTATGAACCTATAAAAAGTTCAAGAAAGGTTAGAATTTAAATATACATAAAATTGAACAAAAGTGTAAATCGTGTTGAATATTAAAGTTAAACTTACATATTCTCTAAACCACACTAAAAACATAGGATAAACAGCAGCATCCCCATGTAAAGCCATGAAGTAGCTGTCCGAAAAAGTTATGACCTTCATTAGTTAAAGCTTAGATAGTCCTTGAATGATTGTCATTAATATAAATATACTCACTTATAAAAAATTAGGACCTGAGGACAATTTAATAATACATGTGTCATAGCTGACTTAAGCTCCACCTCATTCAAATATCAAAGTGGACAACCTTTTAGACTTCTTTTACCTGGTTGATTGAATATTAAAAATGGTGGTGCTAGAGCAATGATGTATGAGCAAAAGCTAACACATTTAATGCTTTTTAGCTTAAAATAATTGTGAATTCTGAAGCAACTCTTGTTGTTTTGATGTTTTTGCTCATGATATTGCAGAAAAAGGCTGAAGAAATAAAAATAAACAATAATGGAGTAAACGAGTTAAAATCTGAGCAAAGTAGAAGAAAAACATGGTTGACGACCTCTGTGATAAGTCGTCAGCCTCGTAATAGCCTATCAGCATTGGCGTCAGCCTTAACTATGGAGTTACAGTTTGAGGAGCAGTTCTGACGACGCCAGTGATGTGGCGTCAAAGTTGTGATAAAGCGTCAAGAATGGCGTCGGCCTTAAGCAGAAAGTTATCATGGGAAGAAGATATCTGACGACGTTGGTGATACACCGTCAGATCCCTGATGTGGCATCAGCCATATCGTCAACCTAAGACAGAACCTGAAGGCAACTGAAGCCTCTCTGACACCATCCGTGATAGGGCGTCAACTTCTTGATACGGTGTCAGCCTGGGCGTCACCTATTCCGGACAATTTTATTAATTTTGTTATTTTATTTCCTTAATTAGGCTTTAGTATAAATAGCATATTTTAGGGTTTTTGATGCATTGAATATTCATCTATCAGACATCAACTTTGAGAAGAGAGACGCGTATTTTTACTCTCTTTCATAAAATATTCTTGTGTTTTTGTATCAACTATTTTTGTGGTTTCTACCTTGTAATTAAATCGGAGGAACTACTTGTTGTTTTCTATCCATTTGTAAGTTTATCATTATAATCATGAATTCAACTTGTTATTTCGTTCATCAAATCATGAGCGGCTAATTTCATTAACTGGAGTTATGAAATCCAGGGATTAGGATTTGATATAATACTAGGTGTTTAATGGATTCAAAGAGTGGTAAAACATTTTTGAGATTCTGTTGTTTTAACTAAAATCTAGTGGTTGCAAACATTAGGTTATGCCTTATGTTTTATTTGCTTCTAACGGAGAAATAGACTAGAAGACGTGAATTATCAATAGGGACTCGGAAGCTACCAACCTTCTGTTTAATGATTAATGCCCAAACTGGATTAATCTATCTGAGATAACATCCTATTGGAAATAGATAAGTTATCTAAGTTTGAGAGAATTAGATAATAAATTGTCTGGTGAGGTCAAGAGATAAGTCAGATAGTATAATCATCAGGGATATTCTGCTGTTCTACTCATTCCGAGAATCTCTAGCATTACCTAGTATCTGTCAATTTCTGAAACCTTGGTGAATATAGCTCTGGTTTCCCATTTATCTTGATTACAAACACTGACGTATTGAAAGTGATATTTAACACACTGTGAACTTAAACCCCCATCTTTTAGAAATAGTAAACTACTAGTAATATCTTTCGTAAACAGATCAAAGTTCATACCCTATTTCCTGTGGGATTCGACCCTAGCTTAGTTGGGTTTTATATTGACAACGATCTCTTACACCTATTCAAGAGTGTAATTTGAGCATTATCAAAAATGGCGCCATTCCTGGGGAATACGTTTGTAGACTGAAAATTTTGTGTGCAAAAATTTGCTAATAGTTAAGTTTTCGTGATTTATATTTATTTTTTGTTTTTGTTTATTGTAGGTACTATGTTTTTTATGCCAAGAACGAGAATTTCTGGAGAACCTCTATTACCAATCAATCTAGAACCTCAACTAATTGGGAGAATGGTTGAACAACAGAAAGCAGAAAGACTAGCTGCTTTAGTCAGGGCTCAGGTGAATGTGCAAAATTTAGGTCAACAAGCACGTCACCAAATCCCTGATGATGAAGACTTGGGTGATGAGGAATTACTGAATCCTCAAAACCCAAGGAGAGCTAAGCAAGTTGTTGCACCAGTGTAGCGAAACATCAACAGAAATCCTCCAGTACGGGGAAGGTATGGTCAACAACCTATGCTATATGAGGCTGATGAAGATGATGAAGGAATGGACAGAGCTCGTGCAACGGGTGCTATCATTCTGCCACCATTGGCACCAGGTGCAAAGTTCAGCATAACAAGTACCATGATCCAACTCTTGAATCTGAAAGGGTTATTTGGAGGCTTGCCTGGTGATGATCCGAATATGCATTTGGTGAACTTCATCACCATCTGCAAATCCTTTGACAATCCGAGAGTGAGCCAGAATGCGATCAAGTTGAGTTTATTTCCATTGTCTCTGTCTGGAGAGGCAACAATGTGGTTGAATGAGTTAGAGCCCGACTCTATAACTAACTAGAGACAGTTGAAAGATGCATTCCTAGAATAGTTCTTTCCACCCTCTAGAAGGGTACAATTGAGGGATGAGATTAGAAATTTCAAATAACTTCCAATTGAAGCACTGAATGAAACTTGGGAAAGGTTTAACAAGAAACTTGCACAATGTCCAAACCACAATATGACAGACTTACACTTGATGGAGACTTTGTACAGAGCTTTCAACTCTGTGACAAAGCCAATTGTCGACAATGTTGCAGGTGGTTCGTTCATTGACCTCTCTTTTTTGGATGCTTCTGATATGCTAAATAGAATGACCAAGCAGAGTCAGGCTTGGCACACTAGCGATTCTATAGTGGCTATCCCTACTGTTGCTGGTGGTATTACTGTAGAGCAGCATAGAAGGGATGAAGAGCGAGATCAGGACATGGCCCATTTAAAGACGTAGATAGACTTACTAGCTAAGCACTTGCTACCCGGCAAGAATGAAATGGTCAAGGCTGTGGACTCTCAGGTTACTGTATCTTCAGGTGCTGATACTAAGGCAAACTATGTGAGTAATCAGGGGGGGTTTTGAGGCAATAGACCAAGGGAACCAAGGTCAGACTTTCTATGACAAGACTGATTATAAAGATAGGAAGTAGGGACATTGGAGAAACAATAATGACAGGAGTGGTTTGTATATTCTTCCTGGAAGTCAGGATGCTGCAACAACTAGTTCTGGTAAGATGTCCATGGAGGACATAATGGAAAAGCTGTTGAAGGGAGTGGAGGTAACCAACTTTGGGGTAACTACTATAAAAAGTGAGTTTTCTACCCTCAGTCAGTTGGTTAGCTCATGCTCAGCTTCTATTAAGTAGTTGGAGCAGCAGATGAGCCAAATTTTGGCTACTCTGAATTAGAGAAATACTGGCACTTTACCTAGTGATACAGTTCAGAACCCGCAGACTGATGGCTCTTGTATAGTGATTACCACTCATAGTGGTAAGATTTTATCTGGCCTTTCTATAGGTAAAGCTGTAGAGAAGGAGGTAAGTGTTGATAAATCAGAAGAAAGCAATTCAGTGGAGTCTGAGAATCTGGATGGCTTTGTTGACATGTTAGAGAAAGAAGATGACAAGAAAGAGAAAGTGGTATTGAAACAAATGCCAAGACCACCACCTTCATTTCTTCAGAGGTTGAAAAAGAAAGAAGATAACGAGAAATTTAGCAAATTCATGGCAATAATGAAACAGCTGACTCTAAATATACCATTGATGGAGGCACTTGAGCAAATTCTGAACTATACTAAATTTATGAAGGAATTGCTAACAAAGAGGTAGAAGGTAAGTTGTGAGCCGGTGGACAGCATCCATCATTGTGGTGCTGTATCTTCACAATCCTTAGTGCAAAAAAAGCCTGATCCTGGAGCATTTACCATATCATGAACAGTTGGGTGCATAAAGTTTACCAAAGCTTTATGTGACTTAGGAGCAAGTATAAATCTGATGCCACTTGATATCTACAAGAAGCTTGGATTAGGGGAGCCTACCCTCATAACGATGCATCTTGTTATGGTAGATAGATCGGTTAAGCGACCGGTTGATATATTGCAGGATGTGCCGGTAAAAGTGGATGATTTTATTCTGCCTGCAGACTTTGTAATACTGGATTTTGATGTTGATTTTAAGGTACCCATCATCTTGGGTAGACTATTATTAGCCATGGAGAGAGTATTGGTTGATATGGAGCTCAATGAGCTCAAGTTCAGATATGGGAAAAAAAGGCCAGATTTAAAATGCAACTTCCTATGAAGTAGTTGGAGGAGATAAACATCTTCTCGGTTGTGGATGTATTCCAGGAATGTGGTAATGAGGTAGTGATACGGCATCTTGATGAAGTCAGAGTAGTCAAGATTACCAAGTCGTGCCGCAACACTAAATCAGGCGCTATTGGGAGGCAACCCAAAATTTTCTTTTCATGCATTTTATTTTTATTCAATTAGGTGGTAATAGGAAGGAACTAAAGGGGTACAAAAGGGTCAAGGTAAAAATTAAAGAATGCAAGTCAAGTGGTCTTGACGACATTCATGATAGGCTATTATAACTGTGACGGCTTATCACCAACGTCATCAGAAAAATCAGAGGGTGAGACCTTCTCTGTTAAGGCTGACGACCTCTGTGATAAGCTATCATATTTTTGACAGCTTATCACGAGTTGGCGTCAGCCATTGTGTTATTTTGAAAAATCTGGGCCCAATTCAATCCAAATCCGACCCAGCCCAGGTGTAAAACCCTTTAGGTTCCCGCTTTATTTTATTTCTTTCTTTAAGTATTATTTCATTTCCTTAGTAGGATATTTACTTTCTTTCAAAACAATCCTAAGTATACAAGGAAATCTCCTTGCTGATAGTTGTGGGATTGCAAGGAAAATCAGAGTCTATCTCTCATCTTTTTTTCTCTCTCATGTAATCAAGTGGAGTCAACTCATGAGGTATGCTCATAACTTTGTTCTCCTTTCATTAAAGTGGTAAAGTTTTTGAAAACATGATGCTATAAAGGAAGAAACTTGAGTTCAAGTTGTAATAGCATGGAAATCGGGAATTAGGGTTAAGTTGTGCCTAAATTGCAAAAATTTGAAAACCCTAAGTACAAAAATAAAAATACCATGTGATTATATGAAGAATTTGGTCCCAAAATTGTGAAGGCAAACTGAGTGGGGGGGAAATTCTGAGCTGACAACGTTGCTGATAGGCTATCACAAGTGTGACGCCTTATCAGCTACATCGTCAACAACTTTGAAAAAGAGAGCATTCACTGTTTAAGGCTGACGACCTACCTGATAGGCTATCACAACTGTGACACCTTATCAGGAATGTCGTCACAAATTTTAAAAAAGTATGCCAGTTCTATTTAAGGATGATGACATAGCTGATAGGTTATCACAAATGTGACACCTTATCAGCCACATAGTCACAAGTTAGATGATAATGCAAAGTGCACATGAATAGCATATTTTGACTGTTATACCTTGATCATTAACTTGTATTTGTCTTATGGTCCAGGAACATTCTAATGGCACCTAAAAGCAAGAATCCTAACACTCCAAAGAAAGCTGCCAAGCCTAAAGTGGTTCAAAAGCTTATTGATGAAGACTCTCATTACGAAAATGAAGAACCACTGCTCAGGTGGAGGAAAAAAAAAACCTAGTCCAAAGGAACCTCCTCCACCTAAACCCATTACGGTGGAGGATAGTAATGATACTGAGACTACCACCCCAGTTGAGAGTGAATCTTTTGAGCAAGAAGGTTCTAAGCAAACTGAGTCCGAACAGCCTGAGTCTGAGAAGGTTGATTCTGAGGAAACATTCTCTGAAACTCCCACGACTGAAAATCAAGCTGAGAAGGAACCCTTTATTCGGGGAACTTTGATAAAATGCAAGAATCCGAAGATTTAAGAGAGTGCTAGATAGAAGATCCTTGAAGTAGAAGACATTTTCCTCAAAGGGTTGATTAGAACAAAAAGAAGATCTACCAGACGACCGGTGTTTCCAGAGAAGAGAGTGATCATCACAGGATTGCCTGTGTATCCTACAGTTGAGAAGAAATCCAGAGATTATAGGCTGGGATAGACTGCTAAGAAAGGTAAACCATTTTGCCTTACAGTAGTCCGGGAGTTCTATGCGAACTACCAGGCTAGATTAGATAGAATGTGCAAGAGTGGAGAGACCACAGCAAACCAGCCTTTGCTGACCAGAGTTCCAATTTCTGGGGTAAATATAGATATTTTTGATACGACTATCAACAGGTTTTTACATGGACACAACTTCACTCCTTAGGTAATAAATCCTACATTCCACCATCATCTGAAGAGTAAGGAGGACCAGCATCCTTGGTTAGCTACACTTATAGCTGAGGGAGAACATTTATGGATGAACCAACCCAGTGAGCATATTTAAAAGGCTTCTTTAACTCAAGAGGAAAAATTCTGGTGGGGTGTTGTGCGCACCCACTTGATGCCGACCGACGGAGATAATATTCTAGGTGATGATCAAGAAATATTGGTCACATGTCTTATGGCCAACCTTAAGCTGAATTTTGGGGAGATTATTGCTGAAGAGATCAAGATTCGGGTAACGAGGGCTGACACAACTTATCCATTCCCTTGTCTGATTACCAGGCTATGCACAGAGGCAGGGGTACCACATATTGCTGGGATTGATAAGACTTTGTATGCCACCAATACCCACAATCCTATTCGCTATGAGAAAAATTAGCCAAGGCTGACACTTAATAGAGGGATAAGGGTTGAGGTGAACCCATCAGTTGCAGGCCCTAGTTCAGTACCTGAATTTGAGGTGCAAACTTCTGAGGATGCTCAAGCAGGATCAGTTCCTAATGATGAGCCAGATCCATCAGTTCCTATAGCACCAGCGATAGCTGCATCCCAGCCTATTGATATCAGAAAAATGGCCAAACAGGCCAGATGGTGTGAGACACAACTACATGCCTTTGCTGAGCAGTTTTCTTCTGCTATAGATAAAAGAATCAGGGCTGCTCTTGAGCCCTTTACTACTTTGCCTGCACGAGTTACAGATCTAGATAACCATTTTAATGCAAGGGCACAGGAGCTAACTGGAGCAAAGTATGCTAAATTTAGAGTGGCCCTAGAAAAGGTAAAAGCTAAGATGGTGGTAGTACAAAAACACCAGTTTATGATGCCTGCAGGGTAGACAACTGAGGAATCTAAGGATGAACCTCCAATCCTTGATCTCAATGCGGAGCCAATGAAAAAAAAAAAGACAAAGAAGCTAAAAAAAAGGTAAGAGAAAGAGACAAGAAGATGATGAGAATGAGAGCAAGGCTGAGAAAAAGGTAAATAAGAAAAAGAAGGAAGAGAAGACACTGAAGGCAGATGATGAGTTAACAGAACAGGAGAAAGCGGATCATAAAAAGGCAACGCAAGCGTCTCAAAAGGACAACTAAAAATGGGAAGAAGCACTATGAGCAAGAGCTATAGGATCCTCATCTAGCAGTACAGCTGAACCGAAGCAAAGAGAAGCTCCTGATGAGGATAACACTGCTTCAGGGTCGAGGACCCATGATTTGAGACTTGATTGACTCCAGGTATATCCTAACCCTTAGTTTTATTTTGTTTTGATTTTAAGTTGAGGGTGTAGGGTAGCATGTTGTTGTAGCATATTCTATAAATAAATAGGAGTAATGCAAGTTCTGTAGGCATTTAACTGATTTTGTGATTTTGAACACCTCTCTGAAGGTTTATTTTGCATGACTGTATGAATTGCACCTTAGTGTGACCACTGTGTATCTCGTCATGCTATTAGTTTAGTTACCTGATCATCACTGCTGAATAATTACATAAACCAGATAGGTAGTAGCCAGTGATATTGCTTGTGTGCCATATTTATGTGAGACTATACCGAGTTCTCTTTGTAGTGTCAAATCTAGAACTTGCCCGGTTCATATTACCATAGTTGAAATATAGGGGTTAGGAAAGGATCATAGGCCGTTTTTTAATTTAAGTCACTATTAGCCTAAATGACCTTCCTCCAATGCATGATATCCCTTGATCTCGATTTGAGCCTTAATTGACCATTTTTTTTTTATGATACCTATCACCTTCTCTTTTTAAATCATAATGAACCTATTTTAGTCCTGGCCCTCCTTGGACACTGTGCACCTTAATGTAAGAAAACAGCCTAAGTTGAGGGTGGCTATCATAGGGGTGTGTGATATAAGTTGGGTATGAAGAAGGGTAGAGTAAAAGAGAAAAAATTAAAGAAAAAGAATAAAAGGTTGGGTATTGGTGAAAAAAAGCAAGAAAAAAAACTCTGCTTGAATAAAAAGAAGTGCACCCATCCTAAAAGTGTGATCAAGAAAATAGAAAAAGTGAAAAAAAAAGGAAAAGAGAAAAAAAAAAGAAAAGAAAAAGAGAGAAAAAGAGTTTAATAAGTGGACCCCACAAGTTAAGGTAGTGCCAAGAAGGTTAGTCACTTTAAATGTCGTATAATATCATACCAGCCCTAGCCTACGTTACAAGCCGAAGAAATACCTATAGTAATCCTAGCGTACCTATCTGGAAACCTTAGTAATGATGATAAGGGCAAGTATATGGTATTAGCATACACTGGTTTAAACTTTATTCTAAGAGTGCGTGTTTTTGTGATGAGCGCTGTGTTTATATTTTTGATGTCTGACATGAGAAAAAAAGGGGAATTTCTTTGTTGTGAGGGCACACTAGTATTTTGCTAAGTTACTTACTTGTTTGGGTAGTGTACATTGATACATGCATGATTGTCGGTACTTAGTTGATGCCATGGGTAGAAGCCCTTGTGTTACATTATTGCTTTTCAATAATATACACAGTAATTTTAAATTGGTTGACTTTGGAGGTGGTAACTGAGTTTTGAGATAAAACGGTCGTTGACTGCTAAATGTTCTTTGTATTCTCTTAGTTAGTTTGTTGCTTTAGGACAAACAATTGTTTTAAGTTGAGGGTGTTGACGTATGAGCAAAAGCTAACACATTTAGTGTTTTTTAGCTCAAAATAATTGTGAATTCTGAAGCAACTCTTATTGTTTTGATGTGTTTGCTCATGATATTGTAGAAAAAGGCTGAAGAAATGAGAATAAACAATAATGGAGCAAAAGAGTTGAAAATCTGAGCAAAATAGAAGAAAAACATGGCTGATGACCTCCGTGATAAGTCGTCATCCTCGTAATAGCCTATCAGCATTGGCGTCAGCCTTAACCATGGAGTTACAGTTTGAGGAGCAGTTCTGACGACGCCGGTGACATGGCGTCAAAGTTATGATAAGGCGTCAAGAATGGCGTCGGCCTTAAGCAGAAAGTTATCATGGGAAGAAGATATCTGACGACGTTGGTGATACACCGTCTGATCCCTGATGCGGCATCAGCCATATCGTCAACCTAAAACAGAACCTGAAGGCAACTGAAGCCTCTCTGACGCCATCCGTAATAGGGCGTCAACTTCTTGATGCGGCATCAGCCTGGGCGTCACCTATTCCGGACAATTTTATTAATTTTGTTATTTTCTTAATCAGGCTTTAGTATAAATAGCATCTTTTAGGGTTTTTGGTGCATTGAATATTCATCTATCAGACATCAACTCTGAGAAGAGAGACGCATATTTTTGCTCTCTTTCATAAAATATTCTTGTGTTTTTGTATCAAATATTTTTGGGGTTTCTACCTTGTAATTAAATCGGAGGAACTACTTGTTGTTTTCTATCCATTCGTAAGTTTATCATTATAATCATGAATTCAACTTGTTATTTCATTCATCAAACCATGAGCGGCTAATTTCATTAACCGGAGTTATGGGATCCAGGGATTAGGATTTGATATGATACTAGGTGTTTAATAGATTCAAAGAGTAGTAAAACATTTTGAGATTTTGTTGTTTTAACTAAAATCTAGTGGTTGCAAACATTAGATTATGCCTTATGTTTTATTTGCTTCTAACGGAGAAATAGACTAGAGGACGTGAATTATCAATAGGGACTCGGAAGCTACTAACCTTCTGTTTAATGATTAATGCCCTAACTGGATTAATCTATCTGAGATAACATCCTATTGGAAATAGATAAGTTATCTAAGTTTGAGAGAATCAGATAATAAATTATCTGGTGAGGTCGAGAGATAAGTCAGATAGTATAATCATCAGGGATATTCTGTTGTTCTACTCATTCCGAGAATCTCTAGCATTACCTAGTATCTGTCAATTTCCGAAACCTTGGTGAATATAGCTCTGGTTTCCTATTTATCTTGATTACAAACACTGAAGTATTGAAAGCGATATTTAACGCACCGTGAACTTAAACCCCCATCTTTTGGAAATAGTAAACTACCAGTAACATCTTTTGTAAACAAATCGAAGTTCACATCCTATTCCCTATGGGATTCGACCCCAACCTAGTTGGGTTTTATATTGACAACGATCGCTTACACCCATTCAAGAGTGTAATTTGAGCGTTATCAAGTATCTGTATTGTATCCATCATCATGCTTATTAGGTCGGTTTCTAAGATATGGTACATCATGTTCAAAATAATATGAACAAAAATAAAAGGTCTCTTTAGCCAGATAAGCCTCACATATTGATCTCTCATTTCGAGATTTATTTTTTATGGTCCGCTTACATTTGCCAAAAGTCCTACATAGTATGATATTTTAGATGAAATAATGTCACAACAAGAAATTACATCTATTGCAATAAAACTTTTGGCAGCGGTTCCTGATACCATTAGTAGGGGATGCGAATCTATGCGGATAACTAACTTATGAAATAAATCTATTATATTTATAATGAATCTATTTTTCTTTGTGCGTGGATATTTCTTAAATTTTGTTTCAATATCTTTTAATGATTTATTCTTTTCGTACGATGTATTCATTAATTTGTGTAGTTTATTATTTTATCCTGTAGTAATTGCAGAATTACAGATTTCTGTATAATAATTTATCCTAATTGTACTGTAATGTATATCTAATTCTAGATTTTCAATGTTATTTATTATCTTGTGTTGTTCTTCTCGTAGCGAGTTTTTTAAATTATATAAACTATCACATGTACTTTTTTCTAAATTTTCTAAGGTTTCTTCTATCCATATTAATTTTTCTTTTAGATTCTCCATTATTTTTCTAATTCGGTTTCTATAATTAATTTCTTTATTTAGATTATCTTGATTTTCTCTAGTTTTTCTAATATATTCTAACATCTCTTAATCTGAATAATATCCTTCTGGGTGATTGTCCAGGTATAACTGTGCTATCCAATTTATAGTTTCAATTTCATAGTCTAATACTTTTTTTAATATTATTTTCTTAATATCTATAATTTCTATATCTCTAAGTATATATAAGATTAAGACTTTAAGATTATCTATCATTTAAAATTGACTAAATATTTTATTATAATATTTTGTAGTTGTTTGTTTTATCCTTAGTAGTTCTTGCATATTTTATTAAGAAATTCTATATATTTTATATATTTAGTTTCCATGTATTTCTCTAAATTTATTTTCATCTGTTTTTCTATTAACTATATGTTTCTCATATCTTTTTCCAAAAATTCTATGTAATTTATCATGATAAGTATTTGTAAGAGTAGTTAGGTAGGTATGGTATGTAATTTACTCTAGTCATATAATATTTACCAAATGCTTTTTCTAATATGATTTTTCTTATATCTACTACTTTTATATCCTTAAGTGCATACAAAATAAGTATTTTAAATTTATCTACCATCACATCAGATAAATAATTATTCAATTTCATAAAATTGCTGTTTTCAAAATATTCACTTCAATCATGTACATAACAAAATATGGTTATCTTAGATTACTGTATACTAGATTATTCTTAAATAACATGTTCTTCGGTCACTATTAGCATGGTAATTTGGATACCTTTTCCTTAAACAGCGCCTCTACTCTGGTTACTCCCCACCACGGCTTCTTGCCTCATTGGTTTCACCTTTAGGATGGCATAGTTCTTAGAGATTTTTCTCCGTTTCCACTTTTCTAATAAACTTCTTAACATATTATTCTTTGAATAATTCTACTATAAAGTAACTAACATGAATTTATTTTATCATACCATGATTGTTGGAAATTATGAATTTAGCTATTCATAATCATAAATAAATATACCTATTCGGGTAGG